>NW_026960631.1:0-99010 GCF_021018805.1 Prinia subflava | reverse complement strand
TTGCTTTCTGGAGTTGATCAAAACACAAGTCTTGGCTGTTGTTTGTGTTCCCAAGAAATAGAGAAGCTGCTGAAGGCGCTTTCCTGCCTTTTGCAGTACCGGTTTACACTTTGCACATGTATGTGTTTTGCTTGTCACCAGACCACGAATAAAGGTGGGTACTTCCTAATTTGCTTGATTTCCATGAAAGAGCCATGTAACAGAAACCTTTCCTTTGACACTCCACCGGTTGATGTTTCTCATGTCTATAGAGCAAGACCAAAGCTGTTACTGCTTAATTTGCTAAGTTTCCATGAAAGAGCACTGTAACATAAAGCTTTGCTTTTCCGAGTGAACAGTGGTTTCTGCTTTTGGTTTCCATGGCTTGCTTTCTGGAGTTGATGAAAACACAAGTCATGTTAGTTGTTTGTGCTGCCAACCAGCAGAGAAGCTGCTGCAGACCCTCTCTTGCTTTATCCATTACTGGCTTTTACGCTGCACCGGTTGGTGTCTTTCATGTCCATAGAAGGAGAACTAAAGCTGTTACTGCCTAATTTACTAAGTTTCTGTGATAGAGCTATGTAACATACAGATTTGCTTTACAGAGTGAACAGTGATCTCTGCTTTTGGTTTCTATAGTTTGCTTTCTGGAGTTGATCAAAACACAAGTCTTGTTAGTTGCTTGTGTTGCCAACCACCAGAGAAGCTGCTGCAGACACTTTCATGCCTTATGCTTTCTTTGCCTACACTCTGTACCAGTTAGTGTTTCCCATGTCTATAGAGCAAGAGCAAAGCTGGTATTGCCTAATTTGATAGAGTTCCATGTATGAGCTATGTAACATAAAGATTTGCTTTTCAGAGTGAACAGTGATCTCTGCTTTTGGTTTCCATCGCTTGCTTTCTGGAGTTGATGAAAACACAAGTCATGTTAGTTGTTTGTGCTGCCAACCAGCAGAGAAGCTGCTGCAGACCCTCTCTTGCCTTATCCATTTCTGGCTTTTACGCTGCACCTTTGGTGTCTTTCATGTCCATAGAAGGAGAACTAAAGCTGTTACTGCCTAATTTACTAAGTTTCTGTGATCGAGCTATGTAACATAAAGATTTGCTTTACAGAGTGAACAGTGATCTCTGCTTTTGGTTTCTATGGTTTGCTTTCTGGAGTTGATCAAAACACAAGTCTTGGCTGTTGTTTGTGTTCCCAAGAAATAGAGAAGCTGCTGAAGGCGCTTTCCTGCCTTTTGCAGTACCGGTTTACACTTTGCACATGTATGTGTTTTGCTTGTCACCAGACCACGAATAAAGGTGGGTAGTTCCTAATTTGCTTGATTTCCATGAAAGAGCCATGTAACAGAAACCTTTCCTTTGACACTCCACCGGTTGATGTTTCTCATGTCTATAGAGCAAGACCAAAGCTGTTACTGCTTAATTTGCAAAGTTTCCATGAAAGAGCACTGTAACATAAAGCTTTGCTTTTCCGAGTGAACAGTGGTTTCTGCTTTTGGTTTCCATGGCTTGCTTTCTGGAGTTGATGAAAACACAAGTCATGTTAGTTGTTTGTGCTGCCAACCAGCAGAGAAGCTGCTGCAGACCCTCTCTTGCTTTATCCATTACTGGCTTTTACGCTGCACCGGTTGGTGTCTTTCATGTCCATAGAAGGAGAACTAAAGCTGTTACTGCCTAATTTACTAAGTTTCTGTGATAGAGCTATGTAACATACAGATTTGCTTTACAGAGTGAACAGTGATCTCTGCTTTTGGTTTCTATAGTTTGCTTTCTGGAGTTGATCAAAACACAAGTCTTGTTAGTTGCTTGTGTTGCCAACCACCAGAGAAGCTGCTGCAGACACTTTCATGCCTTATGCTTTACTTGCTTACACTCTGTACCAGTTAGTGTTTCCCATGTCTATAGAGCAAGACCAAAGCTGGTATTGCCTAATTTGATAGAGTTCCATGTAAGAGCTATGTAACATAAAGATTTGCTTTTCAGAGTGAACAGTGATCTCTGCTTTTGGTTTCCATGGCTTGCTTTCTGGAGTTGATGAAAACACAAGTCATGTTAGTTGTTTGTGCTGCCAACCAGCAGAGAAGCTGCTGCAGACCCTCTCTTGCCTTATCCATTACTGGCTTTTACGCTGCACCGGTTGGTGTCTTTCATGTCCATAGAAGGAGAACTAAAGCTGTTACTGCCTAATTTACTAAGTTTCTGTGATAGAGCTATGTAACATAAAGATTTGCTTTACAGAGTGAACAGTGATCTCTGCTTTTGGTTTCTATGGTTTGCTTTCTGGAGTTGATCAAAACACAAGTCTTGTTAGTTGCTTGTGTTGCCAACCACCAGAGAAGCTGCTGCAGACACTTTCATGCCTTATGCTTTACTTGCTTACACTCTGTACCAGTTAGTGTTTCCCATGTCTAATAGAGCAAGACCAAAGCTGGTATTGCCTCATTTGGTAGAGTTCCATGTAAGAGCTATGTAACATAAAGATTTGCTTTACAGAGTGAACTGTGATCTCTGCTTTTGGTTTCCAGGGCTTGCTTTCTGGAGTTGATCAAAACACAAGTCTTGTTAGTTGCTTGTGTTGCCAACCAGCAGAGAAGCTGCTGCAGACACTTTCATGCCTTATCCTTTACTTGCTTACACTCTGTACCAGTTAGTGTTTCCCATGTCTATAGAGCAAGACCAAAGCTGGTATTGCCTAATTTGGTAGAGTTCCATGTAAGAGCTATGTAACATAAAGATTTGCTTTACAGAGTGAACTGTGAGCTCTGCTTTTGGTTTCCAGGGCTTGCTTTCTGGAGTTGATCAAAACACAAGTCTTGTTAGTTGCTTGTGTTGCCAACCAGCAGAGAAGCTGCTGCAGACACTTTCATGCCTTATCCTTTACTTGCTTACACTCTGTACCAGTTAGTGTTTCCCATGTCTATAGAGCAAGACCAAAGCTGGTATTGCCTAATTTGGTAGAGTTCCATGTAAGAGCTATGTAACATAAAGATTTGCTTTTCAGAGTGAACAGTGATCTCTGCTTTTGGTTTCCATGGCTTGCTTTCTGGAGTTGATGAAAACACAAGTCATGTTAGTTGTTTGTGCTGCCAACCAGCAGAGAAGCTGCTGCAGACCCTCTCTTGCCTTATCCATTACTGGCTTTTACGCTGCACCGGTTGGTGTCTTTCATGTCCATAGAAGGAGAACTAAAGCTGTTACTGCCTAATTTACTAAGTTTCTGTGATAGAGCTATGTAACATAAAGATTTGCTTTACAGAGTGAACTGTGATCTCTGCTTTTGGTTTCTATGGTTTGCTTTCTGGAGTTGATCAAAACACAAGTCTTGTTAGTTGCTTGTGTTGCCAACCAGCAGAGAAGCTGCTGCAGACACTTTCATGCCTTATGCTTTCTTTGCTTACACTCTGTACCAGTTAGTGTTTCCCATGTCTATAGAGCAAGACCAAAGCTGGTATTGCCTAATTTGGTAGAGTTCCATGTAAGAGCTATGTAACATAAAGATTTGCTTTACAGAGTGAACAGTGATCTCTGCTTTTGGTTTCTATAGTTTGCTTTCTGGAGTTGATCAAAACACAAGTCTTGTTAGTTGCTTGTGTTGCCAACCACCAGAGAAGCTGCTGCAGACACTTTCATGCCTTATGCTTTCTTTGCTTACACTCTGTACCAGTTAGTGTTTCCCATGTCTATAGAGCAAGACCAAAGCTGGTATTGCCTAATTTGATAGAGTTCCATGTAAGAGCTATGTAACATAAAGATTTGCTTTACAGAATGAACTGTGATCTCTGCTTTTGGTTTCCATGGCTTGCTTTCTGGAGTTGATGAAAACACAAGTCATGTTAGTTGTTTGTGCTGCCAACCAGCAGAGAAGCTGCTGCAGACCCTCTCTTGCCTTATCCATTACTGGCTTTTACGCTGCACCGGTTGGTGTCTTTCATGTCCATAGAAGGAGAACTAAAGCTGTTACTGCCTAATTTACTAAGTTTCTGTGATAGAGCTATGTAACATAAAGATTTGCTTTACAGAGTGAACAGTGATCTCTGCTTTTGGTTTCTATGGTTTGCTTTCTGGAGTTGATCAAAACACAAGTCTTGTTAGTTGCTTGTGTTGCCAACCAGCAGAGAAGCTGCTGCAGACACTTTCATGCCTTATGCTTTCTTTGCTTACACTCTGTACCAGTTAGTGTTTCCCATGTCTATAGAGCAAGACCAAAGCTGGTATTGCCTAATTTGATAGAGTTCCATGTAAGAGCTATGTAACATAAAGATTTGCTTTTCAGAGTGAACAGTGATCTCTGCTTTTGGTTTCCATGGCTTGCTTTCTGGAGTTGATGAAAACACAAGTCATGTTAGTTGTTTGTGCTGCCAACCAGCAGAGAAGCTGCTGCAGACCCTCTCTTGCCTTATCCATTTCTGGCTTTTACGCTGCACCTTTGGTGTCTTTCATGTCCATAGAAGGAGAACTAAAGCTGTTACTGCCTAATTTACTAAGTTTCTGTGATAGAGCTATGTAACATAAAGATTTGCTTTACAGAGTGAACAGTGATCTCTGCTTTTGGTTTCTATGGTTTGCTTTCTGGAGTTGATCAAAACACAAGTCTTGGCTGTTGTTTGTGTTCCCAAGAAATAGAGAAGCTGCTGAAGGCCCTTTCCTGCCTTTTGCAGTACCGGTTTACACTTTGCACATGTATGTGTTTTGCTTGTCACCAGACCACGAATAAAGGTGGGTACTTCCTAATTTGCTTGATTTCCATGAAAGAGCCATGTAACAGAAACCTTTCCTTTGACACTCCACCGGTTGATGTTTCTCATGTCTATAGAGCAAGACCAAAGCTGTTACTGCTTAATTTGCAAAGTTTCCATGAAAGAGCACTGTAACATAAAGCTTTGCTTTTCCGAGTGAACAGTGGTTTCTGCTTTTGGTTTCCATGGCTTGCTTTCTGGAGTTGATGAAAACACAAGTCATGTTAGTTGTTTGTGCTGCCAACCAGCAGAGAAGCTGCTGCAGACACTCTCTTGCTTTATCCATTACTGGCTTTTACGCTGCACCGGTTGGTGTCTTTCATGTCCATAGAAGGAGAACTAAAGCTGTTACTGCCTAATTTACTAAGTTTCTGTGATAGAGCTATGTAACATACAGATTTGCTTTACAGAGTGAACAGTGATCTCTGCTTTTGGTTTCTATAGTTTGCTTTCTGGAGTTGATCAAAACACAAGTCTTGTTAGTTGCTTGTGTTGCCAACCACCAGAGAAGCTGCTGCAGACACTTTCATGCCTTATGCTTTCTTTGCTTACACTCTGTACCAGTTAGTGTTTCCCATGTCTATAGAGCAAGAGCAAAGCTGGTATTGCCTAATTTGGTAGAGTTCCATGTAAGAGCAATGTAACATAAAGATTTGCTTTACAGAGTGAACTGTGATCTCTGCTTTTGGTTTCCAGGGCTTGCTTTCTGGAGTTGATCAAAACACAAGTCTTGTTAGTTGCTTGTGTTGCCAACCAGCAGAGAAGCTGCTGCAGACACTTTCATGCCTTATCCTTTACTTGCTTACACTCTGTACCAGTTAGTGTTTCCCATGTCTATAGAGCAAGACCAAAGCTGGTATTGCCTAATTTGGTAGAGTTCCATGTAAGAGCTATGTAACATAAAGATTTGCTTTTCAGAGTGAACAGTGATCTCTGCTTTTGGTTTCCATGGCTTGCTTTCTGGAGTTGATGAAAACACAAGTCATGTTAGTTGTTTGTGCTGCCAACCAGCAGAGAAGCTGCTGCAGACCCTCTCTTGCCTTATCCATTACTGGCTTTTACGCTGCACCGGTTGGTGTCTTTCATGTCCATAGGAGGAGAACTAAAGCTGTTACTGCCTAATTTACTAAGTTTCTGTGATAGAGCTATGTAACATAAAGATTTGCTTTACAGAGTGAACTGTGATCTCTGCTTTTGGTTTCTATGGTTTGCGTTCTGGAGTTGATCAAAACACAAGTCTTGTTAGTTGCTTGTGTTGCCAACCAGCAGAGAAGCTGCTGCAGACACTTTCATGCCTTATGCTTTCTTTGCTTACACTCTGTACCAGTTAGTGTTTCCCATGTCTATAGAGCAAGACCAAAGCTGGTATTGCCTAATTTGGTAGAGTTCCATGTAAGAGCTATGTAACATAAAGATTTGCTTTACAGAGTGAACAGTGATCTCTGCTTTTGGTTTCTATAGTTTGCTTTCTGGAGTTGATCAAAACACAAGTCTTGTTAGTTGCTTGTGTTGCCAACCACCAGAGAAGCTGCTGCAGACACTTTCATGCCTTATGCTTTCTTTGCTTACACTCTGTACCAGTTAGTGTTTCCCATGTCTATAGAGCAAGACCAAAGCTGGTATTGCCTAATTTGATAGAGTTCCATGTAAGAGCTATGTAACATAAAGATTTGCTTTACAGAATGAACTGTGATCTCTGCTTTTGGTTTCCATGGCTTGCTTTCTGGAGTTGATGAAAACACAAGTCATGTTAGTTGTTTGTGCTGCCAACCAGCAGAGAAGCTGCTGCAGACCCTCTCTTGCCTTATCCATTACTGGCTTTTACGCTGCACCGGTTGGTGTCTTTCATGTCCATAGAAGGAGAACTAAAGCTGTTACTGCCTAATTTACTAAGTTTCTGTGATAGAGCTATGTAACATAAAGATTTGCTTTACAGAGTGAACAGTGATCTCTGCTTTTGGTTTCTATGGTTTGCTTTCTGGAGTTGATCAAAACACAAGTCTTGTCTGTTGTTTGTGTTCTCAAGAAATAGAGAAGCTGCTGAAGGCGCTTTCCTGCCTTTTGCAGTACCGGTTTACACTTTGCACATGTATGTGTTTTGCTTGTCACCAGACCACGAATAAAGGTGGGTACTTCCTAATTTGCTTGATTTCCATGAAAGAGCCATGTAACAGAAACCTTTCCTTTGACACTCCACCGGTTGATGTTTCTCATGTCTATAGAGCAAGACCAAAGCTGTTACTGCTTAATTTGCTAAGTTTCCATGAAAGAGCACTGTAACATAAAGCTTTGCTTTTCCGAGTGAACAGTGGTTTCTGCTTTTGGTTTCCATGGCTTGCTTTCTGGAGTTGATGAAAACACAAGTCATGTTAGTTCTTTGTGCTGCCAACCAGCAGAGAAGCTGCTGCAGACCCTCTCTTGCTTTATCCATTACTGGCTTTTACGCTGCACCGGTTGGTGTCTTTCATGTCCATAGAAGGAGAACTAAAGCTGTTACTGCCTAATTTACTAAGTTTCTGTGATAGAGCTATGTAACATACAGATTTGCTTTACAGAGTGAACCGTGATCTCTGCTTTTGGTTTCTATAGTTTGCTTTCTGGAGTTGATCAAAACACAAGTCTTGTTAGTTGCTTGTGTTGCCAACCACCAGAGAAGCTGCTGCAGACACTTTCATGCCTTATCCTTTACTTGCTTACACTCTGTACCAGTTAGTGTTTCCCATGTCTATAGAGCAAGACCAAAGCTGGTATTGCCTAATTTGGTAGAGTTCCATGTAAGAGCAATGTAACATAAAGATTTGCTTTACAGAGTGAACTGTGATCTCTGCTTTTGGTTTCCAGGGCTTGCTTTCTGGAGTTGATCAAAACACAAGTCTTGTTAGTTGCTTGTGTTGCCAACCAGCAGAGAAGCTGCTGCAGACACTTTCATGCCTTATCCTTTACTTGCTTACACTCTGTACCAGTTAGTGTTTCCCATGTCTATAGAGCAAGACCAAAGCTGGTATTGCCTAATTTGGTAGAGTTCCATGTAAGAGCTATGTAACATAAAGATTTGCTTTTCAGAGTGAACAGTGATCTCTGCTTTTGGTTTCCATGGCTTGCTTTCTGGAGTTGATGAAAACACAAGTCATGTTAGTTGTTTGTGCTGCCAACCAGCAGAGAAGCTGCTGCAGACCCTCTCTTGCCTTATCCATTACTGGCTTTTACGCTGCACCGGTTGGTGTCTTTCATGTCCATAGGAGGAGAACTAAAGCTGTTACTGCCTAATTTACTAAGTTTCTGTGATAGAGCTATGTAACATACAGATTTGCTTTACAGAGTGAACAGTGATCTCTGCTTTTGGTTTCTATAGTTTGCTTTCTGGAGTTGATCAAAACACAAGTCTTGTTAGTTGCTTGTGTTGCCAACCACCAGAGAAGCTGCTGCAGACACTTTCATGCCTTATCCTTTACTTGCTTACACTCTGTACCAGTTAGTGTTTCCCATGTCTATAGAGCAAGACCAAAGCTGGTATTGCCTAATTTGATAGAGTTCCATGTAAGAGCTATGTAACATAAAGATTTGCTTTTCAGAGTGAACAGTGATCTCTGCTTTTGGTTTCCATGGCTTGCTTTCTGGAGTTGATGAAAACACAAGTCATGTTAGTTGTTTGTGCTGCCAACCAGCAGAGAAGCTGCTGCAGACCCTCTCTTGCCTTATCCATTACTGGCTTTTACGCTGCACCGGTTGGTGTCTTTCATGTCCATAGAAGGAGAACTAAAGCTGTTACTGCCTAATTTACTAAGTTTCTGTGATAGAGCTATGTAACATAAAGATTTGCTTTACAGAGTGAACAGTGATCTCTGCTTTTGGTTTCTATGGTTTGCTTTCTGGAGTTGATCAAAACACAAGTCTTGTTAGTTGCTTGTGTTGCCAACCACCAGAGAAGCTGCTGCAGACACTTTCATGCCTTATGCTTTACTTGCTTACACTCTGTACCAGTTAGTGTTTCCCATGTCTATAGAGCAAGAGCAAAGCTGGTATTGCCTAATTTGGTAGAGTTCCATGTAAGAGCTATGTAACATAAAGATTTGCTTTACAGAGTGAACTGGGAGCTCTGCTTTTGGTTTCCAGGGCTTGCTTTCTGGAGTTGATCAAAACACAAGTCTTGTTAGTTGCTTGTGTTGCCAACCAGCAGAGAAGCTGCTGCAGACACTTTCATGCCTTATCCTTTACTTGCTTACACTCTGTACCAGTTAGTGTTTCCCATGTCTATAGAGCAAGACCAAAGCTGGTATTGCCTAATTTGGTAGAGTTCCATGTAAGAGCTATGTAACATAAAGATTTGCTTTACAGAGTGAACTGTGAGCTCTGCTTTTGGTTTCCAGGGCTTGCTTTCTGGAGTTGATCAAAACACAAGTCTTGTTAGTTGCTTGTGTTGCCAACCAGCAGAGAAGCTGCTGCAGACACTTTCATGCCTTATCCTTTACTTGCTTACACTCTGTACCAGTTAGTGTTTCCCATGTCTATAGAGCAAGACCAAAGCTGGTATTGCCTAATTTGGTAGAGTTCCATGTAAGAGCTATGTAACATAAAGATTTGCTTTTCAGAGTGAACAGTGATCTCTGCTTTTGGTTTCCATGGCTTGCTTTCTGGAGTTGATGAAAACACAAGTCATGTTAGTTGTTTGTGCTGCCAACCAGCAGAGAAGCTGCTGCAGACCCTCTCTTGCCTTATCCATTACTGGCTTTTACGCTGCACCGGTTGGTGTCTTTCATGTCCATAGGAGGAGAACTAAAGCTGTTACTGCCTAATTTACTAAGTTTCTGTGATAGAGCTATGTAACATAAAGATTTGCTTTACAGAGTGAACAGTGATCTCTGCTTTTGGTTTCTATGGTTTGCTTTCTGGAGTTGATCAAAACACAAGTCTTGTTAGTTGCTTGTGTTGCCAACCAGCAGAGAAGCTGCTGCAGACACTTTCATGCCTTATGCTTTACTTGCTTACACTCTGTACCAGTTAGTGTTTCCCATGTCTATAGAGCAAGACCAAAGCTGGTATTGCCTAATTTGGTAGAGTTCCATGTAAGAGCTATGTAACATAAAGATTTGCTTTACAGAGTGAACAGTGATCTCTGCTTTTGGTTTCTATAGTTTGCTTTCTGGAGTTGATGAAAACACAAGTCTTGTTAGTTGCTTGTGTTGCCAACCACCAGAGAAGCTGCTGCAGACACTTTCATGCCTTATGCTTTCTTTGCTTACACTCTGTACCAGTTAGTGTTTCCCATGTCTATAGAGCAAGACCAAAGCTGGTATTGCCTAATTTGGTAGAGTTCCATGTAAGAGCTATGTAACATAAAGATTTGCTTTACAGAGTGAACAGTGATCTCTGCTTTTGGTTTCTATGGTTTGCTTTCTGGAGTTGATCAAAACACAAGTCTTGGCTGTTGTTTGTGTTCCCAAGAAATAGAGAAGCTGCTGAAGGCGCTTTCCTGCCTTTTGCAGTACCGGTTTACACTTTGCACATGTATGTGTTTTGCTTGTCACCAGACCACAAATAAAGGTGGGTACTTCCTAATTTGCTTGATTTCCATGAAAGAGCCATGTAACAGAAACCTTTCCTTTGACACTCCACCGGTTGATGTTTCTCATGTCTATAGAGCAAGACCAAAGCTGTTACTGCTTAATTTGCTAAGTTTCCATGAAAGAGCACTGTAACATAAAGCTTTGCTTTTCCGAGTGAACAGTGGTTTCTGCTTTTGGTTTCCATGGCTTGCTTTCTGGAGTTGATGAAAACACAAGTCATGTTAGTTGTTTGTGCTGCCAACCAGCAGAGAAGCTGCTGCAGACCCTCTCTTGCTTTATCCATTACTGGCTTTTACGCTGCACCGGTTGGTGTCTTTCATGTCCATAGAAGGAGAACTAAAGCTGTTACTGCCTAATTTACTAAGTTTCTGTGATAGAGCTATGTAACATACAGATTTGCTTTACAGAGTGAACAGTGATCTCTGCTTTTGGTTTCTATAGTTTGCTTTCTGGAGTTGATCAAAACACAAGTCTTGTTAGTTGCTTGTGTTGCCAACCACCAGAGAAGCTGCTGCAGACACTTTCATGCCTTATCCTTTACTTGCTTACACTCTGTACCAGTTAGTGTTTCCCATGTCTATAGAGCAAGAGCAAAGCTGGTATTGCCTAATTTGATAGAGTTCCATGTATGAGCTATGTAACATAAAGATTTGCTTTTCAGAGTGAACAGTGATCTCTGCTTTTGGTTTCCATGGCTTGCTTTCTGGAGTTGATGAAAACACAAGTCATGTTAGTTGTTTGTGCTGCCAACCAGCAGAGAAGCTGCTGCAGACCCTCTCTTGCCTTATCCATTTCTGGCTTTTACGCTGCACCTTTGGTGTCTTTCATGTCCATAGAAGGAGAACTAAAGCTGTTACTGCCTAATTTACTAAGTTTCTGTGATAGAGCTATGTAACATAAAGATTTGCTTTACAGAGTGAACAGTGATCTCTGCTTTTGGTTTCTATGGTTTGCTTTCTGGAGTTGATCAAAACACAAGTCTTGGCTGTTGTTTGTGTTCCCAAGAAATAGAGAAGCTGCTGAAGGCGCTTTCCTGCCTTTTGCAGTACCGGTTTACACTTTGCACATGTATGTGTTTTGCTTGTCACCAGACCACGAATAAAGGTGGGTACTTCCTAATTTGCTTGATTTCCATGAAAGAGCCATGTAACAGAAACCTTTCCTTTGACACTCCACCGGTTGATGTTTCTCATGTCTATAGAGCAAGACCAAAGCTGTTACTGCTTAATTTGCTAAGTTTCCATGATAGAGCACTGTAACATAAAGCTTTGCTTTTCCGAGTGAACAGTGGTTTCTGCTTTTGGTTTCCATGGCTTGCTTTCTGGAGTTGATGAAAACACAAGTCATGTTAGTTGTTTGTGCTGCCAACCAGCAGAGAAGCTGCTGCAGACCCTCTCTTGCTTTATCCATTACTGGCTTTTACGCTGCACCGGTTGGTGTCTTTCATGTCCATAGAAGGAGAACTAAAGCTGTTACTGCCTAATTTACTAAGTTTCTGTGATAGAGCTATGTAACATACAGATTTGCTTTACAGAGTGAACCGTGATCTCTGCTTTTGGTTTCTATAGTTTGCTTTCTGGAGTTGATCAAAACACAAGTCTTGTTAGTTGCTTGTGTTGCCAACCACCAGAGAAGCTGCTGCAGACACTTTCATGCCTTATCCTTTACTTGCTTACACTCTGTACCAGTTAGTGTTTCCCATGTCTATAGAGCAAGACCAAAGCTGGTATTGCCTAATTTGGTAGAGTTCCATGTAAGAGCAATGTAACATAAAGATTTGCTTTACAGAGTGAACTGTGATCTCTGCTTTTGGTTTCCAGGGCTTGCTTTCTGGAGTTGATCAAAACACAAGTCTTGTTAGTTGCTTGTGTTGCCAACCAGCAGAGAAGCTGCTGCAGACACTTTCATGCCTTATCCTTTACTTGCTTACACTCTGTACCAGTTAGTGTTTCCCATGTCTATAGAGCAAGACCAAAGCTGGTATTGCCTAATTTGGTAGAGTTCCATGTAAGAGCTATGTAACATAAAGATTTGCTTTTCAGAGTGAACAGTGATCTCTGCTTTTGGTTTCCATGGCTTGCTTTCTGGAGTTGATGAAAACACAAGTCATGTTAGTTGTTTGTGCTGCCAACCAGCAGAGAAGCTGCTGCAGACCCTCTCTTGCCTTATCCATTACTGGCTTTTACGCTGCACCGGTTGGTGTCTTTCATGTCCATAGGAGGAGAACTAAAGCTGTTACTGCCTAATTTACTAAGTTTCTGTGATAGAGCTATGTAACATAAAGATTTGCTTTACAGAGTGAACTGTGATCTCTGCTTTTGGTTTCTATGGTTTGCTTTCTGGAGTTGATCAAAACACAAGTCTTGTTAGTTGCTTGTGTTGCCAACCAGCAGAGAAGCTGCTGCAGACACTTTCATGCCTTATGCTTTCTTTGCTTACACTCTGTACCAGTTAGTGTTTCCCATGTCTATAGAGCAAGACCAAAGCTGGTATTGCCTAATTTGGTAGAGTTCCATGTAAGAGCTATGTAACATAAAGATTTGCTTTACAGAGTGAACAGTGATCTCTGCTTTTGGTTTCTATAGTTTGCTTTCTGGAGTTGATCAAAACACAAGTCTTGTTAGTTGCTTGTGTTGCCAACCACCAGAGAAGCTGCTGCAGACACTTTCATGCCTTATGCTTTCTTTGCTTACACTCTGTACCAGTTAGTGTTTCCCATGTCTATAGAGCAAGACCAAAGCTGGTATTGCCTAATTTGATAGAGTTCCATGTAAGAGCTATGTAACATAAAGATTTGCTTTACAGAATGAACTGTGATCTCTGCTTTTGGTTTCCATGGCTTGCTTTCTGGAGTTGATGAAAACACAAGTCATGTTAGTTGTTTGTGCTGCCAACCAGCAGAGAAGCTGCTGCAGACCCTCTCTTGCCTTATCCATTACTGGCTTTTACGCTGCACCGGTTGGTGTCTTTCATGTCCATAGAAGGAGAACTAAAGCTGTTACTGCCTAATTTACTAAGTTTCTGTGATAGAGCTATGTAACATAAAGATTTGCTTTACAGAGTGAACAGTGATCTCTGCTTTTGGTTTCTATGGTTTGCTTTCTGGAGTTGATCAAAACACAAGTCTTGTTAGTTGCTTGTGTTGCCAACCAGCAGGGAAGCTGCTGCAGACACTTTCATGCCTTATGCTTTACTTGCTTACACTCTGTACCAGTTAGTGTTTCCCATGTCTATAGAGCAAGACCAAAGCTGGTATTGCCTAATTTGATAGAGTTCCATGTAAGAGCTATGTAACATAAAGATTTGCTTTTCAGAGTGAACAGTGATCTCTGCTTTTGGTTTCCATGGCTTGCTTTCTGGAGTTGATGAAAACACAAGTCATGTTAGTTGTTTGTGCTGCCAACCAGCAGAGAAGCTGCTGCAGACCCTCTCTTGCCTTATCCATTACTGGCTTTTACGCTGCACCGGTTGGTGTCTTTCATGTCCATAGAAGGAGAACTAAAGCTGTTACTGCCTAATTTACTAAGTTTCTGTGATAGAGCTATGTAACATAAAGATTTGCTTTACAGAGTGAACTGTGATCTCTGCTTTTGGTTTCTATGGTTTGCTTTCTGGAGTTGATCAAAACACAAGTCTTGTTAGTTGCTTGTGTTGCCAACCACCAGAGAAGCTGCTGCAGACACTTTCATGCCTTATGCTTTACTTGCTTACACTCTGTACCAGTTAGTGTTTCCCATGTCTATAGAGCAAGACCAAAGCTGGTATTGCCTAATTTGGTAGAGTTCCATGTAAGAGCTATGTAACATAAAGATTTGCTTTACAGAGTGGACTGTGATCTCTGCTTTTGGTTTCCAGGGCTTGCTTTCTGGAGTTGATCAAAATACAAGTCTTGTTAGTTGCTTGTGTTGCCAACCAGCAGAGAAGCTGCTGCAGACACTTTCATGCCTTATCCTTTACTTGCTTACACTCTGTACCAGTTAGTGTTTCCCATGTCTATAGAGCAAGACCAAAGCTGGTATTGCCTAATTTGGTAGAGTTCCATGTAAGAGCTATGTAACATAAAGATTTGCTTTACAGAGTGAACTGTGATCTCTGCTTTTGGTTTCCAGGGCTTGCTTTCTGGAGTTGATCAAAACACAAGTCTTGTTAGTTGCTTGTGTTGCCAACCAGCAGAGAAGCTGCTGCAGACACTTTCATGCCTTATCCTTTACTTGCTTACACTCTGTACCAGTTAGTGTTTCCCATGTCTATAGAGCAAGACCAAAGCTGGTATTGCCTAATTTGGTAGAGTTCCATGTAAGAGCTATGTAACATAAAGATTTGCTTTTCAGAGTGAACAGTGATCTCTGCTTTTGGTTTCCATCGCTTGCTTTCTGGAGTTGATGAAAACACAAGTCATGTTAGTTGTTTGTGCTGCCAACCAGCAGAGAAGCTGCTGCAGACCCTCTCTTGCCTTATCCATTACTGGCTTTTACGCTGCACCGGTTGGTGTCTTTCATGTCCATAGGAGGAGAACTAAAGCTGTTACTGCCTAATTTACTAAGTTTCTGTGATAGAGCTATGTAACATAAAGATTTGCTTTACAGAGTGAACAGTGATCTCTGCTTTTGGTTTCTATGGTTTGCTTTCTGGAGTTGATCAAAACACAAGTCTTGGCTGTTGTTTGTGTTCCCAAGAAATAGAGAAGCTGCTGAAGGCGCTTTCCTGCCTTTTGCAGTACCGGTTTACACTTTGCACATGTATGTGTTTTGCTTGTCACCAGACCACGAATAAAGGTGGGTACTTCCTAATTTGCTTGATTTCCATGAAAGAGCCATGTAACAGAAACCTTTCCTTTGACACTCCACCGGTTGATGTTTCTCATGTCTATAGAGCAAGACCAAAGCTGTTACTGCTTAATTTGCTAAGTTTCCATGATAGAGCACTGTAACATAAAGCTTTGCTTTTCCGAGTGAACAGTGGTTTCTGCTTTTGGTTTCCATGGCTTGCTTTCTGGAGTTGATGAAAACACAAGTCATGTTAGTTGTTTGTGCTGCCAACCAGCAGAGAAGCTGCTGCAGACCCTCTCTTGCTTTATCCATTACTGGCTTTTACGCTGCACCGGTTGGTGTCTTTCATGTCCATAGAAGGAGAACTAAAGCTGTTACTGCCTAATTTACTAAGTTTCTGTGATAGAGCTATGTAACATACAGATTTGCTTTACAGAGTGAACCGTGATCTCTGCTTTTGGTTTCTATAGTTTGCTTTCTGGAGTTGATCAAAACACAAGTCTTGTTAGTTGCTTGTGTTGCCAACCACCAGAGAAGCTGCTGCAGACACTTTCATGCCTTATCCTTTACTTGCTTACACTCTGTACCAGTTAGTGTTTCCCATGTCTATAGAGCAAGACCAAAGCTGGTATTGCCTAATTTGGTAGAGTTCCATGTAAGAGCAATGTAACATAAAGATTTGCTTTACAGAGTGAACTGTGATCTCTGCTTTTGGTTTCCAGGGCTTGCTTTCTGGAGTTGATCAAAACACAAGTCTTGTTAGTTGCTTGTGTTGCCAACCAGCAGAGAAGCTGCTGCAGACACTTTCATGCCTTATCCTTTACTTGCTTACACTCTGTACCAGTTAGTGTTTCCCATGTCTATAGAGCAAGACCAAAGCTGGTATTGCCTAATTTGGTAGAGTTCCATGTAAGAGCTATGTAACATAAAGATTTGCTTTTCAGAGTGAACAGTGATCTCTGCTTTTGGTTTCCATGGCTTGCTTTCTGGAGTTGATGAAAACACAAGTCATGTTAGTTGTTTGTGCTGCCAACCAGCAGAGAAGCTGCTGCAGACCCTCTCTTGCCTTATCCATTACTGGCTTTTACGCTGCACCGGTTGGTGTCTTTCATGTCCATAGGAGGAGAACTAAAGCTGTTACTGCCTAATTTACTAAGTTTCTGTGATAGAGCTATGTAACATAAAGATTTGCTTTACAGAGTGAACTGTGATCTCTGCTTTTGGTTTCTATGGTTTGCTTTCTGGAGTTGATCAAAACACAAGTCTTGTTAGTTGCTTGTGTTGCCAACCAGCAGAGAAGCTGCTGCAGACACTTTCATGCCTTATGCTTTCTTTGCTTACACTCTGTACCAGTTAGTGTTTCCCATGTCTATAGAGCAAGACCAAAGCTGGTATTGCCTAATTTGGTAGAGTTCCATGTAAGAGCTATGTAACATAAAGATTTGCTTTACAGAGTGAACAGTGATCTCTGCTTTTGGTTTCTATAGTTTGCTTTCTGGAGTTGATCAAAACACAAGTCTTGTTAGTTGCTTGTGTTGCCAACCACCAGAGAAGCTGCTGCAGACACTTTCATGCCTTATGCTTTCTTTGCTTACACTCTGTACCAGTTAGTGTTTCCCATGTCTATAGAGCAAGACCAAAGCTGGTATTGCCTAATTTGATAGAGTTCCATGTAAGAGCTATGTAACATAAAGATTTGCTTTACAGAATGAACTGTGATCTCTGCTTTT
The DNA here is from genome assembly GCF_021018805.1 of Prinia subflava. Taxonomy (NCBI): domain Eukaryota; kingdom Metazoa; phylum Chordata; class Aves; order Passeriformes; family Cisticolidae; genus Prinia; species Prinia subflava. The sequence continues at coordinate 82,229 of NW_026960631.1, read as the reverse complement.
GGTTTCCATGGCTTGCTTTCTGGAGTTGATGAAAACACAAGTCATGTTAGTTGTTTGTGCTGCCAACCAGCAGAGAAGCTGCTGCAGACCCTCTCTTGCCTTATCCATTACTGGCTTTTACGCTGCACCGGTTGGTGTCTTTCATGTCCATAGAAGGAGAACTAAAGCTGTTACTGCCTAATTTACTAAGTTTCTGTGATAGAGCTATGTAACATAAAGATTTGCTTTACAGAGTGAACAGTGATCTCTGCTTTTGGTTTCTATGGTTTGCTTTCTGGAGTTGATCAAAACACAAGTCTTGTTAGTTGCTTGTGTTGCCAACCAGCAGGGAAGCTGCTGCAGACACTTTCATGCCTTATGCTTTACTTGCTTACACTCTGTACCAGTTAGTGTTTCCCATGTCTATAGAGCAAGACCAAAGCTGGTATTGCCTAATTTGATAGAGTTCCATGTAAGAGCTATGTAACATAAAGATTTGCTTTTCAGAGTGAACAGTGATCTCTGCTTTTGGTTTCCATGGCTTGCTTTCTGGAGTTGATGAAAACACAAGTCATGTTAGTTGTTTGTGCTGCCAACCAGCAGAGAAGCTGCTGCAGACCCTCTCTTGCCTTATCCATTACTGGCTTTTACGCTGCACCGGTTGGTGTCTTTCATGTCCATAGAAGGAGAACTAAAGCTGTTACTGCCTAATTTACTAAGTTTCTGTGATAGAGCTATGTAACATAAAGATTTGCTTTACAGAGTGAACTGTGATCTCTGCTTTTGGTTTCTATGGTTTGCTTTCTGGAGTTGATCAAAACACAAGTCTTGTTAGTTGCTTGTGTTGCCAACCACCAGAGAAGCTGCTGCAGACACTTTCATGCCTTATGCTTTACTTGCTTACACTCTGTACCAGTTAGTGTTTCCCATGTCTATAGAGCAAGACCAAAGCTGGTATTGCCTAATTTGGTAGAGTTCCATGTAAGAGCTATGTAACATAAAGATTTGCTTTACAGAGTGGACTGTGATCTCTGCTTTTGGTTTCCAGGGCTTGCTTTCTGGAGTTGATCAAAACACAAGTCTTGTTAGTTGCTTGTGTTGCCAACCAGCAGAGAAGCTGCTGCAGACACTTTCATGCCTTATCCTTTACTTGCTTACACTCTGTACCAGTTAGTGTTTCCCATGTCTATAGAGCAAGACCAAAGCTGGTATTGCCTAATTTGGTAGAGTTCCATGTAAGAGCTATGTAACATAAAGATTTGCTTTACAGAGTGAACTGTGATCTCTGCTTTTGGTTTCCAGGGCTTGCTTTCTGGAGTTGATCAAAACACAAGTCTTGTTAGTTGCTTGTGTTGCCAACCACCAGAGAAGCTGCTGCAGACACTTTCATGCCTTATCCTTTACTTGCTTACACTCTGTACCAGTTAGTGTTTCCCATGTCTATAGAGCAAGACCAAAGCTGGTATTGCCTAATTTGGTAGAGTTCCATGTAAGAGCTATGTAACATAAAGATTTGCTTTTCAGAGTGAACAGTGATCTCTGCTTTTGGTTTCCATCGCTTGCTTTCTGGAGTTGATGAAAACACAAGTCATGTTAGTTGTTTGTGCTGCCAACCAGCAGAGAAGCTGCTGCAGACCCTCTCTTGCCTTATCCATTACTGGCTTTTACGCTGCACCGGTTGGTGTCTTTCATGTCCATAGGAGGAGAACTAAAGCTGTTACTGCCTAATTTACTAAGTTTCTGTGATAGAGCTATGTAACATAAAGATTTGCTTTACAGAGTGAACAGTGATCTCTGCTTTTGGTTTCTATGGTTTGCTTTCTGGAGTTGATCAAAACACAAGTCTTGTTAGTTGCTTGTGTTGCCAACCAGCAGAGAAGCTGCTGCAGACACTTTCATGCCTTATGCTTTACTTGCTTACACTCTGTACCAGTTAGTGTTTCCCATGTCTATAGAGCAAGACCAAAGCTGGTATTGCCTAATTTGGTAGAGTTCCATGTAAGAGCTATGTAACATAAAGATTTGCTTTACAGAGTGAACAGTGATCTCTGCTTTTGGTTTCTATAGTTTGCTTTCTGGAGTTGATCAAAACACAAGTCTTGTTAGTTGCTTGTGTTGCCAACCACCAGAGAAGCTGCTGCAGACACTTTCATGCCTTATGCTTTCTTTGCTTACACTCTGTACCAGTTAGTGTTTCCCATGTCTATAGAGCAAGACCAAAGCTGGTATTGCCTAATTTGGTAGAGTTCCATGTAAGAGCTATGTAACATAAAGATTTGCTTTACAGAGTGAACAGTGATCTCTGCTTTTGGTTTCTATGGTTTGCTTTCTGGAGTTGATCAAAACACAAGTCTTGGCTGTTGTTTGTGTTCCCAAGAAATAGAGAAGCTGCTGAAGGCGCTTTCCTGCCTTTTGCAGTACCGGTTTACACTTTGCACATGTATGTGTTTTGCTTGTCACCAGACCACGAATAAAGGTGGGTACTTCCTAATTTGCTTGATTTCCATGAAAGAGCCATGTAACAGAAACCTTTCCTTTGACACTCCACCGGTTGATGTTTCTCATGTCTATAGAGCAAGACCAAAGCTGTTACTTCTTAATTTGCTAAGTTTCCATGAAAGAGCACTGTAACATAAAGCTTTGCTTTTCCGAGTGAACAGTGGTTTCTGCTTTTGGTTTCCATGGCTTGCTTTCTGGAGTTGATGAAAACACAAGTCATGTTAGTTGTTTGTGCTGCCAACCAGCAGAGAAGCTGCTGCAGACCCTCTCTTGCTTTATCCATTACTGGCTTTTACGCTGCACCGGTTGGTGTCTTTCATGTCCATAGAAGGAGAACTAAAGCTGTTACTGCCTAATTTACTAAGTTTCTGTGATAGAGCTATGTAACATACAGATTTGCTTTACAGAGTGAACAGTGATCTCTGCTTTTGGTTTCTATAGTTTGCTTTCTGGAGTTGATCAAAACACAAGTCTTGTTAGTTGCTTGTGTTGCCAACCACCAGAGAAGCTGCTGCAGACACTTTCATGCCTTATGCTTTCTTTGCCTACACTCTGTACCAGTTAGTGTTTCCCATGTCTATAGAGCAAGAGCAAAGCTGGTATTGCCTAATTTGATAGAGTTCCATGTATGAGCTATGTAACATAAAGATTTGCTTTTCAGAGTGAACAGTGATCTCTGCTTTTGGTTTCCATCGCTTGCTTTCTGGAGTTGATGAAAACACAAGTCATGTTAGTTGTTTGTGCTGCCAACCAGCAGAGAAGCTGCTGCAGACCCTCTCTTGCCTTATCCATTTCTGGCTTTTACGCTGCACCTTTGGTGTCTTTCATGTCCATAGAAGGAGAACTAAAGCTGTTACTGCCTAATTTACTAAGTTTCTGTGATCGAGCTATGTAACATAAAGATTTGCTTTACAGAGTGAACAGTGATCTCTGCTTTTGGTTTCTATGGTTTGCTTTCTGGAGTTGATCAAAACACAAGTCTTGGCTGTTGTTTGTGTTCCCAAGAAATAGAGAAGCTGCTGAAGGCGCTTTCCTGCCTTTTGCAGTACCGGTTTACACTTTGCACATGTATGTGTTTTGCTTGTCACCAGACCACGAATAAAGGTGGGTAGTTCCTAATTTGCTTGATTTCCATGAAAGAGCCATGTAACAGAAACCTTTCCTTTGACACTCCACCGGTTGATGTTTCTCATGTCTATAGAGCAAGACCAAAGCTGTTACTGCTTAATTTGCAAAGTTTCCATGAAAGAGCACTGTAACATAAAGCTTTGCTTTTCCGAGTGAACAGTGGTTTCTGCTTTTGGTTTCCATGGCTTGCTTTCTGGAGTTGATGAAAACACAAGTCATGTTAGTTGTTTGTGCTGCCAACCAGCAGAGAAGCTGCTGCAGACCCTCTCTTGCTTTATCCATTACTGGCTTTTACGCTGCACCGGTTGGTGTCTTTCATGTCCATAGAAGGAGAACTAAAGCTGTTACTGCCTAATTTACTAAGTTTCTGTGATAGAGCTATGTAACATACAGATTTGCTTTACAGAGTGAACAGTGATCTCTGCTTTTGGTTTCTATAGTTTGCTTTCTGGAGTTGATCAAAACACAAGTCTTGTTAGTTGCTTGTGTTGCCAACCAGCAGGGAAGCTGCTGCAGACACTTTCATGCCTTATGCTTTACTTGCTTACACTCTGTACCAGTTAGTGTTTCCCATGTCTATAGAGCAAGACCAAAGCTGGTATTGCCTAATTTGATAGAGTTCCATGTAAGAGCTATGTAACATAAAGATTTGCTTTTCAGAGTGAACAGTGATCTCTGCTTTTGGTTTCCATGGCTTGCTTTCTGGAGTTGATGAAAACACAAGTCATGTTAGTTGTTTGTGCTGCCAACCAGCAGAGAAGCTGCTGCAGACCCTCTCTTGCCTTATCCATTACTGGCTTTTACGCTGCACCGGTTGGTGTCTTTCATGTCCATAGAAGGAGAACTAAAGCTGTTACTGCCTAATTTACTAAGTTTCTGTGATAGAGCTATGTAACATAAAGATTTGCTTTACAGAGTGAACAGTGATCTCTGCTTTTGGTTTCTATGGTTTGCTTTCTGGAGTTGATCAAAACACAAGTCTTGTTAGTTGCTTGTGTTGCCAACCACCAGAGAAGCTGCTGCAGACACTTTCATGCCTTATGCTTTACTTGCTTACACTCTGTACCAGTTAGTGTTTCCCATGTCTAATAGAGCAAGACCAAAGCTGGTATTGCCTCATTTGGTAGAGTTCCATGTAAGAGCTATGTAACATAAAGATTTGCTTTACAGAGTGAACTGTGATCTCTGCTTTTGGTTTCCAGGGCTTGCTTTCTGGAGTTGATCAAAACACAAGTCTTGTTAGTTGCTTGTGTTGCCAACCAGCAGAGAAGCTGCTGCAGACACTTTCATGCCTTATCCTTTACTTGCTTACACTCTGTACCAGTTAGTGTTTCCCATGTCTATAGAGCAAGACCAAAGCTGGTATTGCCTAATTTGGTAGAGTTCCATGTAAGAGCTATGTAACATAAAGATTTGCTTTACAGAGTGAACTGTGAGCTCTGCTTTTGGTTTCCAGGGCTTGCTTTCTGGAGTTGATCAAAACACAAGTCTTGTTAGTTGCTTGTGTTGCCAACCAGCAGAGAAGCTGCTGCAGACACTTTCATGCCTTATCCTTTACTTGCTTACACTCTGTACCAGTTAGTGTTTCCCATGTCTATAGAGCAAGACCAAAGCTGGTATTGCCTAATTTGGTAGAGTTCCATGTAAGAGCTATGTAACATAAAGATTTGCTTTTCAGAGTGAACAGTGATCTCTGCTTTTGGTTTCCATGGCTTGCTTTCTGGAGTTGATGAAAACACAAGTCATGTTAGTTGTTTGTGCTGCCAACCAGCAGAGAAGCTGCTGCAGACCCTCTCTTGCCTTATCCATTACTGGCTTTTACGCTGCACCGGTTGGTGTCTTTCATGTCCATAGAAGGAGAACTAAAGCTGTTACTGCCTAATTTACTAAGTTTCTGTGATAGAGCTATGTAACATAAAGATTTGCTTTACAGAGTGAACTGTGATCTCTGCTTTTGGTTTCTATGGTTTGCTTTCTGGAGTTGATCAAAACACAAGTCTTGTTAGTTGCTTGTGTTGCCAACCAGCAGAGAAGCTGCTGCAGACACTTTCATGCCTTATGCTTTCTTTGCTTACACTCTGTACCAGTTAGTGTTTCCCATGTCTATAGAGCAAGACCAAAGCTGGTATTGCCTAATTTGGTAGAGTTCCATGTAAGAGCTATGTAACATAAAGATTTGCTTTACAGAGTGAACAGTGATCTCTGCTTTTGGTTTCTATAGTTTGCTTTCTGGAGTTGATCAAAACACAAGTCTTGTTAGTTGCTTGTGTTGCCAACCACCAGAGAAGCTGCTGCAGACACTTTCATGCCTTATGCTTTCTTTGCTTACACTCTGTACCAGTTAGTGTTTCCCATGTCTATAGAGCAAGACCAAAGCTGGTATTGCCTAATTTGATAGAGTTCCATGTAAGAGCTATGTAACATAAAGATTTGCTTTACAGAATGAACTGTGATCTCTGCTTTTGGTTTCCATGGCTTGCTTTCTGGAGTTGATGAAAACACAAGTCATGTTAGTTGTTTGTGCTGCCAACCAGCAGAGAAGCTGCTGCAGACCCTCTCTTGCCTTATCCATTACTGGCTTTTACGCTGCACCGGTTGGTGTCTTTCATGTCCATAGAAGGAGAACTAAAGCTGTTACTGCCTAATTTACTAAGTTTCTGTGATAGAGCTATGTAACATAAAGATTTGCTTTACAGAGTGAACAGTGATCTCTGCTTTTGGTTTCTATGGTTTGCTTTCTGGAGTTGATCAAAACACAAGTCTTGTTAGTTGCTTGTGTTGCCAACCAGCAGAGAAGCTGCTGCAGACACTTTCATGCCTTATGCTTTCTTTGCTTACACTCTGTACCAGTTAGTGTTTCCCATGTCTATAGAGCAAGACCAAAGCTGGTATTGCCTAATTTGATAGAGTTCCATGTAAGAGCTATGTAACATAAAGATTTGCTTTTCAGAGTGAACAGTGATCTCTGCTTTTGGTTTCCATGGCTTGCTTTCTGGAGTTGATGAAAACACAAGTCATGTTAGTTGTTTGTGCTGCCAACCAGCAGAGAAGCTGCTGCAGACCCTCTCTTGCCTTATCCATTTCTGGCTTTTACGCTGCACCTTTGGTGTCTTTCATGTCCATAGAAGGAGAACTAAAGCTGTTACTGCCTAATTTACTAAGTTTCTGTGATAGAGCTATGTAACATAAAGATTTGCTTTACAGAGTGAACAGTGATCTCTGCTTTTGGTTTCTATGGTTTGCTTTCTGGAGTTGATCAAAACACAAGTCTTGGCTGTTGTTTGTGTTCCCAAGAAATAGAGAAGCTGCTGAAGGCCCTTTCCTGCCTTTTGCAGTACCGGTTTACACTTTGCACATGTATGTGTTTTGCTTGTCACCAGACCACGAATAAAGGTGGGTACTTCCTAATTTGCTTGATTTCCATGAAAGAGCCATGTAACAGAAACCTTTCCTTTGACACTCCACCGGTTGATGTTTCTCATGTCTATAGAGCAAGACCAAAGCTGTTACTGCTTAATTTGCAAAGTTTCCATGAAAGAGCACTGTAACATAAAGCTTTGCTTTTCCGAGTGAACAGTGGTTTCTGCTTTTGGTTTCCATGGCTTGCTTTCTGGAGTTGATGAAAACACAAGTCATGTTAGTTGTTTGTGCTGCCAACCAGCAGAGAAGCTGCTGCAGACACTCTCTTGCTTTATCCATTACTGGCTTTTACGCTGCACCGGTTGGTGTCTTTCATGTCCATAGAAGGAGAACTAAAGCTGTTACTGCCTAATTTACTAAGTTTCTGTGATAGAGCTATGTAACATACAGATTTGCTTTACAGAGTGAACAGTGATCTCTGCTTTTGGTTTCTATAGTTTGCTTTCTGGAGTTGATCAAAACACAAGTCTTGTTAGTTGCTTGTGTTGCCAACCACCAGAGAAGCTGCTGCAGACACTTTCATGCCTTATGCTTTCTTTGCTTACACTCTGTACCAGTTAGTGTTTCCCATGTCTATAGAGCAAGAGCAAAGCTGGTATTGCCTAATTTGGTAGAGTTCCATGTAAGAGCAATGTAACATAAAGATTTGCTTTACAGAGTGAACTGTGATCTCTGCTTTTGGTTTCCAGGGCTTGCTTTCTGGAGTTGATCAAAACACAAGTCTTGTTAGTTGCTTGTGTTGCCAACCAGCAGAGAAGCTGCTGCAGACACTTTCATGCCTTATCCTTTACTTGCTTACACTCTGTACCAGTTAGTGTTTCCCATGTCTATAGAGCAAGACCAAAGCTGGTATTGCCTAATTTGGTAGAGTTCCATGTAAGAGCTATGTAACATAAAGATTTGCTTTTCAGAGTGAACAGTGATCTCTGCTTTTGGTTTCCATGGCTTGCTTTCTGGAGTTGATGAAAACACAAGTCATGTTAGTTGTTTGTGCTGCCAACCAGCAGAGAAGCTGCTGCAGACCCTCTCTTGCCTTATCCATTACTGGCTTTTACGCTGCACCGGTTGGTGTCTTTCATGTCCATAGGAGGAGAACTAAAGCTGTTACTGCCTAATTTACTAAGTTTCTGTGATAGAGCTATGTAACATAAAGATTTGCTTTACAGAGTGAACTGTGATCTCTGCTTTTGGTTTCTATGGTTTGCGTTCTGGAGTTGATCAAAACACAAGTCTTGTTAGTTGCTTGTGTTGCCAACCAGCAGAGAAGCTGCTGCAGACACTTTCATGCCTTATGCTTTCTTTGCTTACACTCTGTACCAGTTAGTGTTTCCCATGTCTATAGAGCAAGACCAAAGCTGGTATTGCCTAATTTGGTAGAGTTCCATGTAAGAGCTATGTAACATAAAGATTTGCTTTACAGAGTGAACAGTGATCTCTGCTTTTGGTTTCTATAGTTTGCTTTCTGGAGTTGATCAAAACACAAGTCTTGTTAGTTGCTTGTGTTGCCAACCACCAGAGAAGCTGCTGCAGACACTTTCATGCCTTATGCTTTCTTTGCTTACACTCTGTACCAGTTAGTGTTTCCCATGTCTATAGAGCAAGACCAAAGCTGGTATTGCCTAATTTGATAGAGTTCCATGTAAGAGCTATGTAACATAAAGATTTGCTTTACAGAATGAACTGTGATCTCTGCTTTTGGTTTCCATGGCTTGCTTTCTGGAGTTGATGAAAACACAAGTCATGTTAGTTGTTTGTGCTGCCAACCAGCAGAGAAGCTGCTGCAGACCCTCTCTTGCCTTATCCATTACTGGCTTTTACGCTGCACCGGTTGGTGTCTTTCATGTCCATAGAAGGAGAACTAAAGCTGTTACTGCCTAATTTACTAAGTTTCTGTGATAGAGCTATGTAACATAAAGATTTGCTTTACAGAGTGAACAGTGATCTCTGCTTTTGGTTTCTATGGTTTGCTTTCTGGAGTTGATCAAAACACAAGTCTTGTCTGTTGTTTGTGTTCTCAAGAAATAGAGAAGCTGCTGAAGGCGCTTTCCTGCCTTTTGCAGTACCGGTTTACACTTTGCACATGTATGTGTTTTGCTTGTCACCAGACCACGAATAAAGGTGGGTACTTCCTAATTTGCTTGATTTCCATGAAAGAGCCATGTAACAGAAACCTTTCCTTTGACACTCCACCGGTTGATGTTTCTCATGTCTATAGAGCAAGACCAAAGCTGTTACTGCTTAATTTGCTAAGTTTCCATGAAAGAGCACTGTAACATAAAGCTTTGCTTTTCCGAGTGAACAGTGGTTTCTGCTTTTGGTTTCCATGGCTTGCTTTCTGGAGTTGATGAAAACACAAGTCATGTTAGTTGTTTGTGCTGCCAACCAGCAGAGAAGCTGCTGCAGACCCTCTCTTGCTTTATCCATTACTGGCTTTTACGCTGCACCGGTTGGTGTCTTTCATGTCCATAGAAGGAGAACTAAAGCTGTTACTGCCTAATTTACTAAGTTTCTGTGATAGAGCTATGTAACATACAGATTTGCTTTACAGAATGAACAGTGATCTCTGCTTTTGGTTTCTATAGTTTGCTTTCTGGAGTTGATCAAAACACAAGTCTTGTTAGTTGCTTGTGTTGCCAACCACCAGAGAAGCTGCTGCAGACACTTTCATGCCTTATGCTTTCTTTGCTTACACTCTGTACCAGTTAGTGTTTCCCATGTCTATAGAGCAAGACCAAAGCTGGTATTGCCTAATTTGATAGAGTTCCATGTAAGAGCTATGTAACATAAAGATTTGCTTTTCAGAGTGAACAGTGATCTCTGCTTTTGGTTTCCATGGCTTGCTTTCTGGAGTTGATGAAAACACAAGTCATGTTAGTTGTTTGTGCTGCCAACCAGCAGAGAAGCTGCTGCAGACCCTCTCTTGCCTCATCCATTACTGGCTTTTACGCTGCACCTTTGGTGTCTTTCATGTCCATAGAAGGAGAACTAAAGCTGTTACTGCCTAATTTACTAAGTTTCTGTGATAGAGCTATGTAACATAAAGATTTGCTTTACAGAGTGAACAGTGATCTCTGCTTTTGGTTTCTATGGTTTGCTTTCTGGAGTTGATCAAAACACAAGTCTTGGCTGTTGTTTGTGTTCCCAAGAAATAGAGAAGCTGCTGAAGGCCCTTTCCTGCCTTTTGCAGTACCGGTTTACACTTTGCACATGTATGTGTTTTGCTTGTCACCAGACCACGAATAAAGGTGGGTACTTCCTAATTTGCTTGATTTCCATGAAAGAGCCATGTAACAGAAACCTTTCCTTTGACACTCCACCGGTTGATGTTTCTCATGTCTATAGAGCAAGACCAAAGCTGTTACTGCTTAATTTGCAAAGTTTCCATGAAAGAGCACTGTAACATAAAGCTTTGCTTTTCCGAGTGAACAGTGGTTTCTGCTTTTGGTTTCCATGGCTTGCTTTCTGGAGTTGATGAAAACACAAGTCATGTTAGTTGTTTGTGCTGCCAACCAGCAGAGAAGCTGCTGCAGACACTCTCTTGCTTTATCCATTACTGGCTTTTACGCTGCACCGGTTGGTGTCTTTCATGTCCATAGAAGGAGAACTAAAGCTGTTACTGCCTAATTTACTAAGTTTCTGTGATAGAGCTATGTAACATACAGATTTGCTTTACAGAGTGAACAGTGATCTCTGCTTTTGGTTTCTATAGTTTGCTTTCTGGAGTTGATCAAAACACAAGTCTTGTTAGTTGCTTGTGTTGCCAACCACCAGAGAAGCTGCTGCAGACACTTTCATGCCTTATGCTTTCTTTGCTTACACTCTGTACCAGTTAGTGTTTCCCATGTCTATAGAGCAAGAGCAAAGCTGGTATTGCCTAATTTGGTAGAGTTCCATGTAAGAGCAATGTAACATAAAGATTTGCTTTACAGAGTGAACTGTGATCTCTGCTTTTGGTTTCCAGGGCTTGCTTTCTGGAGTTGATCAAAACACAAGTCTTGTTAGTTGCTTGTGTTGCCAACCAGCAGAGAAGCTGCTGCAGACACTTTCATGCCTTATCCTTTACTTGCTTACACTCTGTACCAGTTAGTGTTTCCCATGTCTATAGAGCAAGACCAAAGCTGGTATTGCCTAATTTGGTAGAGTTCCATGTAAGAGCTATGTAACATAAAGATTTGCTTTTCAGAGTGAACAGTGATCTCTGCTTTTGGTTTCCATGGCTTGCTTTCTGGAGTTGATGAAAACACAAGTCATGTTAGTTGTTTGTGCTGCCAACCAGCAGAGAAGCTGCTGCAGACCCTCTCTTGCCTTATCCATTACTGGCTTTTACGCTGCACCGGTTGGTGTCTTTCATGTCCATAGGAGGAGAACTAAAGCTGTTACTGCCTAATTTACTAAGTTTCTGTGATAGAGCTATGTAACATAAAGATTTGCTTTACAGAGTGAACTGTGATCTCTGCTTTTGGTTTCTATGGTTTGCGTTCTGGAGTTGATCAAAACACAAGTCTTGTTAGTTGCTTGTGTTGCCAACCAGCAGAGAAGCTGCTGCAGACACTTTCATGCCTTATGCTTTCTTTGCTTACACTCTGTACCAGTTAGTGTTTCCCATGTCTATAGAGCAAGACCAAAGCTGGTATTGCCTAATTTGGTAGAGTTCCATGTAAGAGCTATGTAACATAAAGATTTGCTTTACAGAGTGAACAGTGATCTCTGCTTTTGGTTTCTATAGTTTGCTTTCTGGAGTTGATCAAAACACAAGTCTTGTTAGTTGCTTGTGTTGCCAACCACCAGAGAAGCTGCTGCAGACACTTTCATGCCTTATGCTTTCTTTGCTTACACTCTGTACCAGTTAGTGTTTCCCATGTCTATAGAGCAAGACCAAAGCTGGTATTGCCTAATTTGATAGAGTTCCATGTAAGAGCTATGTAACATAAAGATTTGCTTTACAGAATGAACTGTGATCTCTGCTTTTGGTTTCCATGGCTTGCTTTCTGGAGTTGATGAAAACACAAGTCATGTTAGTTGTTTGTGCTGCCAACCAGCAGAGAAGCTGCTGCAGACCCTCTCTTGCCTTATCCATTACTGGCTTTTACGCTGCACCGGTTGGTGTCTTTCATGTCCATAGAAGGAGAACTAAAGCTGTTACTGCCTAATTTACTAAGTTTCTGTGATAGAGCTATGTAACATAAAGATTTGCTTTACAGAGTGAACAGTGATCTCTGCTTTTGGTTTCTATGGTTTGCTTTCTGGAGTTGATCAAAACACAAGTCTTGTCTGTTGTTTGTGTTCTCAAGAAATAGAGAAGCTGCTGAAGGCGCTTTCCTGCCTTTTGCAGTACCGGTTTACACTTTGCACATGTATGTGTTTTGCTTGTCACCAGACCACGAATAAAGGTGGGTACTTCCTAATTTGCTTGATTTCCATGAAAGAGCCATGTAACAGAAACCTTTCCTTTGACACTCCACCGGTTGATGTTTCTCATGTCTATAGAGCAAGACCAAAGCTGTTACTGCTTAATTTGCTAAGTTTCCATGAAAGAGCACTGTAACATAAAGCTTTGCTTTTCCGAGTGAACAGTGGTTTCTGCTTTTGGTTTCCATGGCTTGCTTTCTGGAGTTGATGAAAACACAAGTCATGTTAGTTGTTTGTGCTGCCAACCAGCAGAGAAGCTGCTGCAGACCCTCTCTTGCTTTATCCATTACTGGCTTTTACGCTGCACCGGTTGGTGTCTTTCATGTCCATAGAAGGAGAACTAAAGCTGTTACTGCCTAATTTACTAAGTTTCTGTGATAGAGCTATGTAACATACAGATTTGCTTTACAGAATGAACAGTGATCTCTGCTTTTGGTTTCTATAGTTTGCTTTCTGGAGTTGATCAAAACACAAGTCTTGTTAGTTGCTTGTGTTGCCAACCACCAGAGAAGCTGCTGCAGACACTTTCATGCCTTATGCTTTCTTTGCTTACACTCTGTACCAGTTAGTGTTTCCCATGTCTATAGAGCAAGACCAAAGCTGGTATTGCCTAATTTGATAGAGTTCCATGTAAGAGCTATGTAACATAAAGATTTGCTTTTCAGAGTGAACAGTGATCTCTGCTTTTGGTTTCCATGGCTTGCTTTCTGGAGTTGATGAAAACACAAGTCATGTTAGTTGTTTGTGCTGCCAACCAGCAGAGAAGCTGCTGCAGACCCTCTCTTGCCTCATCCATTACTGGCTTTTACGCTGCACCTTTGGTGTCTTTCATGTCCATAGAAGGAGAACTAAAGCTGTTACTGCCTAATTTACTAAGTTTCTGTGATAGAGCTATGTAACATAAAGATTTGCTTTACAGAGTGAACAGTGATCTCTGCTTTTGGTTTCTATGGTTTGCTTTCTGGAGTTGATCAAAACACAAGTCTTGGCTGTTGTTTGTGTTCCCAAGAAATAGAGAAGCTGCTGAAGGCCCTTTCCTGCCTTTTGCAGTACCGGTTTACACTTTGCACATGTATGTGTTTTGCTTGTCACCAGACCACGAATAAAGGTGGGTACTTCCTAATTTGCTTGATTTCCATGAAAGAGCCATGTAACAGAAACCTTTCCTTTGACACTCCACCGGTTGATGTTTCTCATGTCTATAGAGCAAGACCAAAGCTGTTACTGCTTAATTTGCAAAGTTTCCATGAAAGAGCACTGTAACATAAAGCTTTGCTTTTCCGAGTGAACAGTGGTTTCTGCTTTTGGTTTCCATGGCTTGCTTTCTGGAGTTGATGAAAACACAAGTCATGTTAGTTGTTTGTGCTGCCAACCAGCAGAGAAGCTGCTGCAGACACTCTCTTGCTTTATCCATTACTGGCTTTTACGCTGCACCGGTTGGTGTCTTTCATGTCCATAGAAGGAGAACTAAAGCTGTTACTGCCTAATTTACTAAGTTTCTGTGATAGAGCTATGTAACATACAGATTTGCTTTACAGAGTGAACTGTGATCTCTGCTTTTGGTTTCTATAGTTTGCTTTCTGGAGTTGATGAAAACACAAGTCTTGTTAGTTGCTTGTGTTGCCAACCACCAGAGAAGCTGCTGCAGACACTTTCATGCCTTATGCTTTCTTTGCTTACACTCTGTACCAGTTAGTGTTTCCCATGTCTATAGAGCAAGAGCAAAGCTGGTATTGCCTAATTTGGTAGAGTTCCATGTAAGAGCAATGTAACATAAAGATTTGCTTTACAGAGTGAACTGTGATCTCTGCTTTTGGTTTCCAGGGCTTGCTTTCTGGAGTTGATCAAAACACAAGTCTTGTTAGTTGCTTGTGTTGCCAACCAGCAGAGAAGCTGCTGCAGACACTTTCATGCCTTATGCTTTCTTTGCTTACACTCTGTACCAGTTAGTGTTTCCCATGTCTATAGAGCAAGACCAAAGCTGGTATTGCCTAATTTGGTAGAGTTCCATGTAAGAGCTATGTAACATAAAGATTTGCTTTTCAGAGTGAACAGTGATCTCTGCTTTTGGTTTCCATGGCTTGCTTTCTGGAGTTGATGAAAACACAAGTCATGTTAGTTGTTTGTGCTGCCAACCAGCAGAGAAGCTGCTGCAGACCCTCTCTTGCCTTATCCATTACTGGCTTTTACGCTGCACCGGTTGGTGTCTTTCATGTCCATAGGAGGAGAACTAAAGCTGTTACTGCCTAATTTACTGTTTCTGTGATAGAGCTATGTAACATAAAGATTTGCTTTACAGAGTGAACTGTGATCTCTGCTTTTGGTTTCTATGGTTTGCTTTCTGGAGTTGATCAAAACACAAGTCTTGTTAGTTGCTTGTGTTGCCAACCAGCAGAGAAGCTGCTGCAGACACTTTCATGCCTTATGCTTTCTTTGCTTACACTCTGTACCAGTTAGTGTTTCCCATGTCTATAGAGCAAGACCAAAGCTGGTATTGCCTAATTTGATAGAGTTCCATGTAAGAGCTATGTAACATAAAGATTTGCTTTTCAGAGTGAACAGTGATCTCTGCTTTTGGTTTCCATGGCTTGCTTTCTGGAGTTGATGAAAACACAAGTCATGTTAGTTGTTTGTGCTGCCAACCAGCAGAGAAGCTGCTGCAGACCCTCTCTTGCCTTATCCATTACTGGCTTTTACGCTGCACCTTTGGTGTCTTTCATGTCCATAGAAGGAGAACTAAAGCTGTTACTGCCTAATTTACTAAGTTTCTGTGATAGAGCTATGTAACATAAAGATTTGCTTTACAGAGTGAACAGTGATCTCTGCTTTTGGTTTCTATGGTTTGCTTTCTGGAGTTGATCAAAACACAAGTCTTGGCTGTTGTTTGTGTTCTCAAGAAATAGAGAAGCTGCTGAAGGCGCTTTCCTGCCTTTTGCAGTACCGGTTTACACTTTGCACATGTATGTGTTTTGCTTGTCACCAGACCACGAATAAAGGTGGGTACTTCCTAATTTGCTTGATTTCCATGAAAGAGCCATGTAACAGAAACCTTTCCTTTGACACTCCACCGGTTGATGTTTCTCATGTCTATAGAGCAAGACCAAAGCTGTTACTGCCTAATTTGCAAAGTTTCCATGAAAGAGCACTGTAACATAAAGCTTTGCTTTTCCGAGTGAACAGTGGTTTCTGCTTTTGGTTTCCATGGCTTGCTTTCTGGAGTTGATGAAAACACAAGTCATGTTAGTTGTTTGTGCTGCCAACCAGCAGAGAAGCTGCTGCAGACACTCTCTTGCTTTATCCATTACTGGCTTTTACGCTGCACCGGTTGGTGTCTTTCATGTCCATAGAAGGAGAACTAAAGCTGTTACTGCCTAATTTACTAAGTTTCTGTGATAGAGCTATGTAACATACAGATTTGCTTTACAGAGTGAACAGTGATCTCTGCTTTTGGTTTCTATAGTTTGCTTTCTGGAGTTGATCAAAACACAAGTCTTGTTAGTTGCTTGTGTTGCCAACCACCAGAGAAGCTGCTGCAGACACTTTCATGCCTTATGCTTTACTTGCTTACACTCTGTACCAGTTAGTGTTTCCCATGTCTATAGAGCAAGACCAAAGCTGGTATTGCCTAATTTGGTAGAGTTCCATGTAAGAGCTATGTAACATAAAGATTTCCTTTACAGAGTGAACTGTGATCTCTGCTTTTGGTTTCCAGGGCTTGCTTTCTGGAGTTGATCAAAACACAAGTCTTGTTAGTTGCTTGTGTTGCCAACCAGCAGAGAAGCTGCTGCAGACACTTTCATGCCTTATGCTTTCTTTGCTTACACTCTGTACCAGTTAGTGTTTCCCATGTCTATAGAGCAAGACCAAAGCTGGTATTGCCTAATTTGGTAGAGTTCCATGTAAGAGCTATGTAACATAAAGATTTGCTTTACAGAGTGAACAGTGATCTCTGCTTTTGGTTTCTATGGTTTGCTTTCTGGAGTTGATCAAAACACAAGTCTTGTCTGTTGTTTGTGTTCTCAAGAAATAGAGAAGCTGCTGAAGGCGCTTTCCTGCCTTTTGCAGTACCGGTTTACACTTTGCACATGTATGTGTTTTGCTTGTCACCAGACCACTAATAAAGGTGGGTACTTGCTAATTTGCTTGATTTCCATGAAAGAGCCATGTAACAGAAACCTTTCCTTTGACACTCCACCGGTTGATGTTTCTCATGTCTATAGAGCAAGACCAAAGCTGTTACTGCTTAATTTGCTAAGTTTCCATGAAAGAGCACTGTAACATAAAGCTTTGCTTTTCCGAGTGAACAGTGGTTTCTGCTTTTGGTTTCCATGGCTTGCTTTCTGGAGTTGATGAAAACACAAGTCATGTTAGTTGTTTGTGCTGCCAACCAGCAGAGAAGCTGCTGCAGACCCTCTCTTGCTTTATCCATTACTGGCTTTTACGCTGCACCGGTTGGTGTCTTTCATGTCCATAGAAGGAGAACTAAAGCTGTTACTGCCTAATTTACTAAGTTTCTGTGATAGAGCTATGTAACATACAGATTTGCTTTACAGAATGAACAGTGATCTCTGCTTTTGGTTTCTATAGTTTGCTTTCTGGAGTTGATCAAAACACAAGTCTTGTTAGTTGCTTGTGTTGCCAACCACCAGAGAAGCTGCTGCAGACACTTTCATGCCTTATGCTTTCTTTGCTTACACTCTGTACCAGTTAGTGTTTCCCATGTCTATAGAGCAAGACCAAAGCTGGTATTGCCTAATTTGGTAGAGTTCCATGTAAGAGCTATGTAACATAAAGATTTGCTTTTCAGAGTGAACAGTGATCTCTGCTTTTGGTTTCCATGGCTTGCTTTCTGGAGTTGATGAAAACACAAGTCATGTTAGTTGTTTGTGCTGCCAACCAGCAGAGAAGCTGCTGCAGACCCTCTCTTGCCTTATCCATTACTGGCTTTTACGCTGCACCGGTTGGTGTCTTTCATGTCCATAGAAGGAGAACTAAAGCTGTTACTGCCTAATTTACTAAGTTTCTGTGATAGAGCTATGTAACATAAAGATTTGCTTTACAGAGTGAACAGTGATCTCTGCTTTTGGTTTCTATGGTTTGCTTTCTGGAGTTGATCAAAACACAAGTCTTGGCTGTTGTTTGTGTTCCCAAGAAATAGAGAAGCTGCTGAAGGCCCTTTCCTGCCTTTTGCAGTACCGGTTTACACTTTGCACATGTATGTGTTTTGCTTGTCACCAGACCACGAATAAAGGTGGGTACTTCCTAATTTGCTTGATTTCCATGAAAGAGCCATGTAACAGAAACCTTTCCTTTGACACTCCACCGGTTGATGTTTCTCATGTCTATAGAGCAAGACCAAAGCTGTTACTGCTTAATTTGCAAAGTTTCCATGAAAGAGCACTGTAACATAAAGCTTTGCTTTTCCGAGTGAACAGTGGTTTCTGCTTTTGGTTTCCATGGCTTGCTTTCTGGAGTTGATGAAAACACAAGTCATGTTAGTTGTTTGTGCTGCCAACCAGCAGAGAAGCTGCTGCAGACCCTCTCTTGCTTTATCCATTACTGGCTTTTACGCTGCACCGGTTGGTGTCTTTCATGTCCATAGAAGGAGAACTAAAGCTGTTACTGCCTAATTTACTAAGTTTCTGTGATAGAGCTATGTAACATACAGATTTGCTTTACAGAGTGAACTGTGATCTCTGCTTTTGGTTTCTATAGTTTGCTTTCTGGAGCTGATCAAAACACAAGTCTTGTTAGTTGCTTGTGTTGCCAACCACCAGAGAAGCTGCTGCAGACACTTTCATGCCTTATGCTTTCTTTGCTTACACTCTGTACCAGTTAGTGTTTCCCATGTCTATAGAGCAAGAGCAAAGCTGGTATTGCCTAATTTGGTAGAGTTCCATGTAAGAGCAATGTAACATAAAGATTTGCTTTACAGAGTGAACTGTGATCTCTGCTTTTGGTTTCCAGGGCTTGCTTTCTGGAGTTGATCAAAACACAAGTCTTGTTAGTTGCTTGTGTTGCCAACCAGCAGAGAAGCTGCTGCAGACACTTTCATGCCTTATGCTTTCTTTGCTTACACTCTGTACCAGTTAGTGTTTCCCATGTCTATAGAGCAAGACCAAAGCTGGTATTGCCTAATTTGGTAGAGTTCCATGTAAGAGCTATGTAACATAAAGATTTGCTTTTCAGAGTGAACAGTGATTTCTGCTTTTGGTTTCCATGGCTTGCTTTCTGGAGTTGATGAAAACACAAGTCATGTTAGTTGTTTGTGCTGCCAACCAGCAGAGAAGCTGCTGCAGACCCTCTCTTGCCTTATCCATTACTGGCTTTTACGCTGCACCGGTTGGTGTCTTTCATGTCCATAGGAGGAGAACTAAAGCTGTTACTGCCTAATTTACTGTTTCTGTGATAGAGCTATGTAACATAAAGATTTGCTTTACAGAGTGAACAGTGATCTCTGCTTTTGGTTTCTATGGTTTGCTTTCTGGAGTTGATCAAAACACAAGTCTTGTTAGTTGCTTGTGTTGCCAACCAGCAGAGAAGCTGCTGCAGACACTTTCATGCCTTATGCTTTACTTGCTTACACTCTGTACCAGTTAGTGTTTCCCATGTCTATAGAGCAAGACCAAAGCTGGTATTGCCCAATTTGATAGAGTTCCATGTAAGAGCTATGTAACATAAAGATTTGCTTTTCAGAGTGAACAGTGATCTCTGCTTTTGGTTTCCATGGCTTGCTTTCTGGAGTTGATGAAAACACAAGTCATGTTAGTTGTTTGTGCTGCCAACCAGCAGAGAAGCTGCTGCAGACCCTCTCTTGCCTTATCCATTACTGGCTTTTACGCTGCACCGGTTGGTGTCTTTCATGTCCATAGAAGGAGAACTAAAGCTGTTACTGCCTAATTTACTAAGTTTCTGTGATAGAGCTATGTAACATAAAGATTTGCTTTACAGAGTGAACAGTGATCTCTGCTTTTGGTTTCTATGGTTTGCTTTCTGGAGTTGATCAAAACACAAGTCTTGTCTGTTGTTTGTGTTCTCAAGAAATAGAGAAGCTGCTGAAGGCGCTTTCCTGCCTTTTGCAGTACCGGTTTACACTTTGCACATGTATGTGTTTTGCTTGTCACCAGACCACGAATAAAGGTGGGTACTTCCTAATTTGCTTGATTTCCATGAAAGAGCCATGTAACAGAAACCTTTCCTTTGACACTCCACCGGTTGATGTTTCTCATGTCTATAGAGCAAGACCAAAGCTGTTACTGCCTAATTTGCAAAGTTTCCATGAAAGAGCACTGTAACATAAAGCTTTGCTTTTCCGAGTGAACAGTGGTTTCTGCTTTTGGTTTCCATGGCTTGCTTTCTGGAGTTGATGAAAACACAAGTCATGTTAGTTGTTTGTGCTGCCAACCAGCAGAGAAGCTGCTGCAGACACTCTCTTGCTTTATCCATTACTGGCTTTTACGCTGCACCGGTTGGTGTCTTTCATGTCCATAGAAGGAGAACTAAAGCTGTTACTGCCTAATTTACTAAGTTTCTGTGATAGAGCTATGTAACATACAGATTTGCTTTACAGAGTGAACAGTGATCTCTGCTTTTGGTTTCTATAGTTTGCTTTCTGGAGTTGATCAAAACACAAGTCTTGTTAGTTGCTTGTGTTGCCAACCACCAGAGAAGCTGCTGCAGACACTTTCATGCCTTATGCTTTACTTGCTTACACTCTGTACCAGTTAGTGTTTCCCATGTCTATAGAGCAAGACCAAAGCTGGTATTGCCTAATTTGGTAGAGTTCCATGTAAGAGCAATGTAACATAAAGATTTGCTTTACAGAGTGAACTGTGATCTCTGCTTTTGGTTTCCAGGGCTTGCTTTCTGGAGTTGATCAAAACACAAGTCTTGTTAGTTGCTTGTGTTGCCAACCAGCAGAGAAGCTGCTGCAGACACTTTCATGCCTTATCCTTTACTTGCTTACACTCTGTACCAGTTAGTGTTTCCCATGTCTATAGACCAAGACCAAAGCTGGTATTGCCTAATTTGATAGAGTTCCATGTAAGAGCTATGTAACATAAAGATTTGCTTTTCAGAGTGAACAGTGATCTCTGCTTTTGGTTTCCATGGCTTGCTTTCTGGAGTTGATGAAAACACAAGTCATGTTAGTTGTTTGTGCTGCCAACCAGCAGAGAAGCTGCTGCAGACCCTCTCTTGCCTTATCCATTACTGGCTTTTACGCTGCACCGGTTGGTGTCTTTCATGTCCATAGGAGGAGAACTAAAGCTGTTACTGCCTAATTTACTAAGTTTCTGTGATAGAGCTATGTAACATAAAGATTTGCTTTACAGAGTGAACTGTGATCTCTGCTTTTGGTTTCTATGGTTTGCTTTCTGGAGTTGATCAAAACACAAGTCTTGTTAGTTGCTTGTGTTGCCAACCAGCAGAGAAGCTGCTGCAGACACTTTCATGCCTTATGCTTTACTTGCTTACACTCTGTACCAGTTAGTGTTTCCCATGTCTATAGAGCAAGACCAAAGCTGGTATTGCCTAATTTGGTAGAGTTCCATGTAAGAGCTATGTAACATAAAGATTTGCTTTACAGAGTGAACAGTGATCTCTGCTTTTGGTTTCTATAGTTTGCTTTCTGGAGTTGATCAAAACACAAGTCTTGTTAGTTGCTTGTGTTGCCAACCACCAGAGAAGCTGCTGCAGACACTTTCATGCCTTATGCTTTACTTGCTTACACTCTGTACCAGTTAGTGTTTCCCATGTCTATAGAGCAAGACCAAAGCTGGTATTGCCTAATTTGGTAGAGTTCCATGTAAGAGCTATGTAACATAAAGATTTGCTTTACAGAGTGAACAGTGATCTCTGCTTTTGGTTTCTATGGTTTGCTTTCTGGAGTTGATCAAAACACAAGTCTTGTCTGTTGTTTGTGTTCTCAAGAAATAGAGAAGCTGCTGAAGGCGCTTTCCTGCCTTTTGCAGTACCGGTTTACACTTTGCACATGTATGTGTTTTGCTTGTCACCAGACCACGAATAAAGGTGGGTACTTCCTAATTTGCTTGATTTCCATGAAAGAGCCATGTAACAGAAACCTTTCCTTTGACACTCCACCGGTTGATGTTTCTCATGTCTATAGAGCAAGACAAAAGCTGTTACTGCTTAATTTGCTAAGTTTCCATGAAAGAGCACTGTAACATAAAGCTTTGCTTTTCCGAGTGAACAGTGGTTTCTGCTTTTGGTTTCCATGGCTTGCTTTCTGGAGTTGATGAAAACACAAGTCATGTTAGTTGTTTGTGCTGCCAACCAGCAGAGAAGCTGCTGCAGACCCTCTCTTGCTTTATCCATTACTGGCTTTTACGCTGCACCGGTTGGTGTCTTTCATGTCCATAGAAGGAGAACTAAAGCTGTTACTGCCTAATTTACTAAGTTTCTGTGATAGAGCTATGTAACATACAGATTTGCTTTACAGAATGAACAGTGATCTCTGCTTTTGGTTTCTATAGTTTGCTTTCTGGAGTTGATCAAAACACAAGTCTTGTTAGTTGCTTGTGTTGCCAACCACCAGAGAAGCTGCTGCAGACACTTTCATGCCTTATGCTTTCTTTGCTTACACTCTGTACCAGTTAGTGTTTCCCATGTCTATAGAGCAAGAGCAAAGCTGGTATTGCCTAATTTGATAGAGTTCCATGTATGAGCTATGTAACATAAAGATTTGCTTTTCAGAGTGAACAGTGATCTCTGCTTTTGGTTTCCATGGCTTGCTTTCTGGAGTTGATGAAAACACAAGTCATGTTAGTTGTTTGTGCTGCCAACCAGCAGAGAAGCTGCTGCAGACCCTCTCTTGCCTTATCCATTTCTGGCTTTTACGCTGCACCGGTTGGTGTCTTTCATGTCCATAGAAGGAGAACTAAAGCTGTTACTGCCTAATTTACTAAGTTTCTGTGATAGAGCTATGTAACATAAAGATTTGCTTTACAGAGTGAACAGTGATCTCTGCTTTTGGTTTCTATGGTTTGCTTTCTGGAGTTGATCAAAACACAAGTCTTGGCTGTTGTTTGTGTTCCCAAGAAATAGAGAAGCTGCTGAAGGCGCTTTCCTGCCTTTTGCAGTACCGGTTTACACTTTGCACATGTATGTGTTTTGCTTGTCACCAGACCACGAATAAAGGTGGGTACTTCCTAATTTGCTTGATTTCCATGAAAGAGCCATGTAACAGAAACCTTTCCTTTGACACTCCACCGGTTGATGTTTCTCATGTCTATAGAGCAAGACCAAAGCTGTTACTGCTTAATTTGCTAAGTTTCCATGAAAGAGCACTGTAACATAAAGCTTTGCTTTTCCGAGTGAACAGTGGTTTCTGCTTTTGGTTTCCATGGCTTGCTTTCTGGAGTTGATGAAAACACAAGTCATGTTAGTTGTTTGTGCTGCCAACCAGCAGAGAAGCTGCTGCAGACCCTCTCTTGCTTTATCCATTACTGGCTTTTACGCTGCACCGGTTGGTGTCTTTCATGTCCATAGAAGGAGAACTAAAGCTGTTACTGCCTAATTTACTAAGTTTCTGTGATAGAGCTATGTAACATACAGATTTGCTTTACAGAATGAACAGTGATCTCTGCTTTTGGTTTCTATAGTTTGCTTTCTGGAGTTGATCAAAACACAAGTCTTGTTAGTTGCTTGTGTTGCCAACCACCAGAGAAGCTGCTGCAGACACTTTCATGCCTTATGCTTTCTTTGCTTACACTCTGTACCAGTTAGTGTTTCCCATGTCTATAGAGCAAGACCAAAGCTGGTATTGCCTAATTTGATAGAGTTCCATGTATGAGCTATGTAACATAAAGATTTGCTTTTCAGAGTGAACAGTGATCTCTGCTTTTGGTTTCCATGGCTTGCTTTCTGGAGTTGATGAAAACACAAGTCATGTTAGTTGTTTGTGCTGCCAACCAGCAGAGAAGCTGCTGCAGACCCTCTCTTGCCTTATCCATTTCTGGCTTTTACGCTGCACCTTTGGTGTCTTTCATGTCCATAGAAGGAGAACTAAAGCTGTTACTGCCTAATTTACTAAGTTTCTGTGATAGAGCTATGTAACATAAAGATTTGCTTTACAGAGTGAACAGTGATCTCTGCTTTTGGTTTCTATGGTTTGCTTTCTGGAGTTGATCAAAACACAAGTCTTGGCTGTTGTTTGTGTTCCCAAGAAATAGAGAAGCTGCTGAAGGCGCTTTCCTGCCTTTTGCAGTACCGGTTTACACTTTGCACATGTATGTGTTTTGCTTGTCACCAGACCACGAATAAAGGTGGGTACTTCCTAATTTGCTTGATTTCCATGAAAGAGCCATGTAACAGAAACCTTTCCTTTGACACTCCACCGGTTGATGTTTCTCATGTCTATAGAGCAAGACCAAAGCTGTTACTGCTTAATTTGCAAAGTTTCCATGAAAGAGCACTGTAACATAAAGCTTTGCTTTTCCGAGTGAACAGTGGTTTCTGCTTTTGGTTTCCATGGCTTGCTTTCTGGAGTTGATGAAAACACAAGTCATGTTAGTTGTTTGTGCTGCCAACCAGCAGAGAAGCTGCTGCAGACACTCTCTTGCTTTATCCATTACTGGCTTTTACGCTGCACCGGTTGGTGTCTTTCATGTCCATAGAAGGAGAACTAAAGCTGTTACTGCCTAATTTACTAAGTTTCTGTGATAGAGCTATGTAACATACAGATTTGCTTTACAGAGTGAACAGTGATCTCTGCTTTTGGTTTCTATAGTTTGCTTTCTGGAGTTGATCAAAACACAAGTCTTGTTAGTTGCTTGTGTTGCCAACCACCAGAGAAGCTGCTGCAGACACTTTCATGCCTTATGCTTTCTTTGCTTACACTCTGTACCAGTTAGTGTTTCCCATGTCTATAGAGCAAGAGCAAAGCTGGTATTGCCTAATTTGGTAGAGTTCCATGTAAGAGCTATGTAACATAAAGATTTGCTTTTCAGAGTGAACAGTGATCTCTGCTTTTGGTTTCCAGGGCTTGCTTTCTGGAGTTGATCAAAACACAAGTCTTGTTAGTTGCTTGTGTTGCCAACCAGCAGAGAAGCTGCTGCAGACACTTTCATGCCTTATCCTTTACTTGCTTACACTCTGTACCAGTTAGTGTTTCCCATGTCTATAGAGCAAGACCAAAGCTGGTATTGCCTAATTTGGTAGAGTTCCATGTAAGAGCTATGTAACATAAAGATTTGCTTTTCAGAGTGAACAGTGATCTCTGCTTTTGGTTTCCATGGCTTGCTTTCTGGAGTTGATGAAAACACAAGTCATGTTAGTTGTTTGTGCTGCCAACCAGCAGAGAAGCTGCTGCAGACCCTCTCTTGCCTTATCCATTACTGGCTTTTACGCTGCACCGGTTGGTGTCTTTCATGTCCATAGGAGGAGAACTAAAGCTGTTACTGCCTAATTTACTAAGTTTCTGTGATAGAGCTATGTAACATAAAGATTTGCTTTACAGAGTGAACTGTGATCTCTGCTTTTGGTTTCTATGGTTTGCTTTCTGGAGTTGATCAAAACACAAGTCTTGTTAGTTGCTTGTGTTGCCAACCACCAGAGAAGCTGCTGCAGACACTTTCATGCCTTATGCTTTCTTTGCTTACACTCTGTACCAGTTAGTGTTTCCCATGTCTATAGAGCAAGACCAAAGCTGGTATTGCCTAATTTGGTAGAGTTCCATGTAAGAGCTATGTAACATAAAGATTTGCTTTACAGAATGAACTGTGATCTCTGCTTTTGGTTTCCATGGCTTGCTTTCTGGAGTTGATGAAAACACAAGTCATGTTAGTTGTTTGTGCTGCCAACCAGCAGAGAAGCTGCTGCAGACCCTCTCTTGCCTTATCCATTACTGGCTTTTACGCTGCACCGGTTGGTGTCTTTCATGTCCATAGAAGGAGAACTAAAGCTGTTACTGCCTAATTTACTAAGTTTCTGTGATAGAGCTATGTAACATAAAGATTTGCTTTACAGAGTGAACAGTGATCTCTGCTTTTGGTTTCTATGGTTTGCTTTCTGGAGTTGATCAAAACACAAGTCTTGGCTGTTGTTTGTGTTCCCAAGAAATAGAGAAGCTGCTGAAGGCCCTTTCCTGCCTTTTGCAGTACCGGTTTACACTTTGCACATGTATGTGTTTTGCTTGTCACCAGACCACGAATAAAGGTGGGTACTTCCTAATTTGCTTGATTTCCATGAAAGAGCCATGTAACAGAAACCTTTCCTTTGACACTCCACCGGTTGATGTTTCTCATGTCTATAGAGCAAGACCAAAGCTGTTACTGCCTAATTTGCTAAGTTTCCATGAAAGAGCACTGTAACATAAAGCTTTGCTTTTCCGAGTGAACAGTGGTTTCTGCTTTTGGTTTCCATGGCTTGCTTTCTGGAGTTGATGAAAACACAAGTCATGTTAGTTGTTTGTGCTGCCAACCAGCAGAGAAGCTGCTGCAGACCCTCTCTTGCTTTATCCATTACTGGCTTTTACGCTGCACCGGTTGGTGTCTTTCATGTCCATAGAAGGAGAACTAAAGCTGTTACTGCCTAATTTACTAAGTTTCTGTGATAGAGCTATGTAACATACAGATTTGCTTTACAGAGTGAACAGTGATCTCTGCTTTTGGTTTCTATAGTTTGCTTTCTGGAGTTGATCAAAACACAAGTCTTGTTAGTTGCTTGTGTTGCCAACCACCAGAGAAGCTGCTGCAGACACTTTCATGCCTTATCCTTTACTTGCTTACACTCTGTACCAGTTAGTGTTTCCCATGTCTATAGAGCAAGACCAAAGCTGGTATTGCCTAATTTGGTAGAGTTCCATGTAAGAGCTATGTAACATAAAGATTTGCTTTACAGAATGAACTGTGATCTCTGCTTTTGGTTTCCATGGCTTGCTTTCTGGAGTTGATGAAAACACAAGTCATGTTAGTTGTTTGTGCTGCCAACCAGCAGAGAAGCTGCTGCAGACCCTCTCTTGCCTTATCCATTACTGGCTTTTACGCTGCACCGGTTGGTGTCTTTCATGTCCATAGAAGGAGAACTAAAGCTGTTACTGCCTAATTTACTAAGTTTCTGTGATAGAGCTATGTAACATAAAGATTTGCTTTACAGAGTGAACAGTGATCTCTGCTTTTGGTTTCTATGGTTTGCTTTCTGGAGTTGATCAAAACACAAGTCTTGGCTGTTGTTTGTGTTCTCAAGAAATAGAGAAGCTGCTGAAGGCGCTTTCCTGCCTTTTGCAGTACCGGTTTACACTTTGCACATGTATGTGTTTTGCTTGTCACCAGACCACGAATAAAGGTGGGTACTTGCTAATTTGCTTGATTTCCATGAAAGAGCCATGTAACAGAAACCTTTCCTTTGACACTCCACCGGTTGATGTTTCTCATGTCTATAGAGCAAGACCAAAGCTGTTACTGCTTAATTTGCTAAGTTTCCATGAAAGAGCACTGTAACATAAAGCTTTGCTTTTCCGAGTGAACAGTGGTTTCTGCTTTTGGTTTCCATGGCTTGCTTTCTGGAGTTGATGAAAACACAAGTCATGTTAGTTGTTTGTGCTGCCAACCAGCAGAGAAGCTGCTGCAGACCCTCTCTTGCTTTATCCATTACTGGCTTTTACGCTGCACCGGTTGGTGTCTTTCATGTCCATAGAAGGAGAACTAAAGCTGTTACTGCCTAATTTACTAAGTTTCTGTGATAGAGCTATGTAACATACAGATTTGCTTTACAGAATGAACAGTGATCTCTGCTTTTGGTTTCTATAGTTTGCTTTCTGGAGTTGATCAAAACACAAGTCTTGTTAGTTGCTTGTGTTGCCAACCACCAGAGAAGCTGCTGCAGACACTTTCATGCCTTATGCTTTCTTTGCTTACACTCTGTACCAGTTAGTGTTTCCCATGTCTATAGAGCAAGACCAAAGCTGGTATTGCCTAATTTGATAGAGTTCCATGTAAGAGCTATGTAACATAAAGATTTGCTTTTCAGAGTGAACAGTGATCTCTGCTTTTGGTTTCCATGGCTTGCTTTCTGGAGTTGATGAAAACACAAGTCATGTTAGTTGTTTGTGCTGCCAACCAGCAGAGAAGCTGCTGCAGACCCTCTCTTGCCTCATCCATTACTGGCTTTTACGCTGCACCTTTGGTGTCTTTCATGTCCATAGAAGGAGAACTAAAGCTGTTACTGCCTAATTTACTAAGTTTCTGTGATAGAGCTATGTAACATAAAGATTTGCTTTACAGAGTGAACAGTGATCTCTGCTTTTGGTTTCTATGGTTTGCTTTCTGGAGTTGATCAAAACACAAGTCTTGGCTGTTGTTTGTGTTCCCAAGAAATAGAGAAGCTGCTGAAGGCCCTTTCCTGCCTTTTGCAGTACCGGTTTACACTTTGCACATGTATGTGTTTTGCTTGTCACCAGACCACGAATAAAGGTGGGTACTTCCTAATTTGCTTGATTTCCATGAAAGAGCCATGTAACAGAAACCTTTCCTTTGACACTCCACCGGTTGATGTTTCTCATGTCTATAGAGCAAGACCAAAGCTGTTACTGCTTAATTTGCAAAGTTTCCATGAAAGAGCACTGTAACATAAAGCTTTGCTTTTCCGAGTGAACAGTGGTTTCTGCTTTTGGTTTCCATGGCTTGCTTTCTGGAGTTGATGAAAACACAAGTCATGTTAGTTGTTTGTGCTGCCAACCAGCAGAGAAGCTGCTGCAGACACTCTCTTGCTTTATCCATTACTGGCTTTTACGCTGCACCGGTTGGTGTCTTTCATGTCCATAGAAGGAGAACTAAAGCTGTTACTGCCTAATTTACTAAGTTTCTGTGATAGAGCTATGTAACATACAGATTTGCTTTACAGAGTGAACTGTGATCTCTGCTTTTGGTTTCTATAGTTTGCTTTCTGGAGTTGATGAAAACACAAGTCTTGTTAGTTGCTTGTGTTGCCAACCACCAGAGAAGCTGCTGCAGACACTTTCATGCCTTATGCTTTCTTTGCTTACACTCTGTACCAGTTAGTGTTTCCCATGTCTATAGAGCAAGAGCAAAGCTGGTATTGCCTAATTTGGTAGAGTTCCATGTAAGAGCAATGTAACATAAAGATTTGCTTTACAGAGTGAACTGTGATCTCTGCTTTTGGTTTCCAGGGCTTGCTTTCTGGAGTTGATCAAAACACAAGTCTTGTTAGTTGCTTGTGTTGCCAACCAGCAGAGAAGCTGCTGCAGACACTTTCATGCCTTATGCTTTCTTTGCTTACACTCTGTACCAGTTAGTGTTTCCCATGTCTATAGAGCAAGACCAAAGCTGGTATTGCCTAATTTGGTAGAGTTCCATGTAAGAGCTATGTAACATAAAGATTTGCTTTTCAGAGTGAACAGTGATCTCTGCTTTTGGTTTCCATGGCTTGCTTTCTGGAGTTGATGAAAACACAAGTCATGTTAGTTGTTTGTGCTGCCAACCAGCAGAGAAGCTGCTGCAGACCCTCTCTTGCCTTATCCATTACTGGCTTTTACGCTGCACCGGTTGGTGTCTTTCATGTCCATAGGAGGAGAACTAAAGCTGTTACTGCCTAATTTACTGTTTCTGTGATAGAGCTATGTAACATAAAGATTTGCTTTACAGAGTGAACTGTGATCTCTGCTTTTGGTTTCTATGGTTTGCTTTCTGGAGTTGATCAAAACACAAGTCTTGTTAGTTGCTTGTGTTGCCAACCAGCAGAGAAGCTGCTGCAGACACTTTCATGCCTTATGCTTTCTTTGCTTACACTCTGTACCAGTTAGTGTTTCCCATGTCTATAGAGCAAGACCAAAGCTGGTATTGCCTAATTTGATAGAGTTCCATGTAAGAGCTATGTAACATAAAGATTTGCTTTTCAGAGTGAACAGTGATCTCTGCTTTTGGTTTCCATGGCTTGCTTTCTGGAGTTGATGAAAACACAAGTCATGTTAGTTGTTTGTGCTGCCAACCAGCAGAGAAGCTGCTGCAGACCCTCTCTTGCCTTATCCATTACTGGCTTTTACGCTGCACCTTTGGTGTCTTTCATGTCCATAGAAGGAGAACTAAAGCTGTTACTGCCTAATTTACTAAGTTTCTGTGATAGAGCTATGTAACATAAAGATTTGCTTTACAGAGTGAACAGTGATCTCTGCTTTTGGTTTCTATGGTTTGCTTTCTGGAGTTGATCAAAACACAAGTCTTGGCTGTTGTTTGTGTTCTCAAGAAATAGAGAAGCTGCTGAAGGCGCTTTCCTGCCTTTTGCAGTACCGGTTTACACTTTGCACATGTATGTGTTTTGCTTGTCACCAGACCACGAATAAAGGTGGGTACTTCCTAATTTGCTTGATTTCCATGAAAGAGCCATGTAACAGAAACCTTTCCTTTGACACTCCACCGGTTGATGTTTCTCATGTCTATAGAGCAAGACCAAAGCTGTTACTGCCTAATTTGCAAAGTTTCCATGAAAGAGCACTGTAACATAAAGCTTTGCTTTTCCGAGTGAACAGTGGTTTCTGCTTTTGGTTTCCATGGCTTGCTTTCTGGAGTTGATGAAAACACAAGTCATGTTAGTTGTTTGTGCTGCCAACCAGCAGAGAAGCTGCTGCAGACACTCTCTTCCTTTATCCATTACTGGCTTTTACGCTGCACCGGTTGGTGTCTTTCATGTCCATAGAAGGAGAACTAAAGCTGTTACTGCCTAATTTACTAAGTTTCTGTGATAGAGCTATGTAACATACAGATTTGCTTTACAGAGTGAACAGTGATCTCTGCTTTTGGTTTCTATAGTTTGCTTTCTGGAGTTGATCAAAACACAAGTCTTGTTAGTTGCTTGTGTTGCCAACCACCAGAGAAGCTGCTGCAGACACTTTCATGCCTTATGCTTTACTTGCTTACACTCTGTACCAGTTAGTGTTTCCCATGTCTATAGAGCAAGAGCAAAGCTGGTATTGCCTAATTTGGTAGAGTTCCATGTAAGAGCTATGTAACATAAAGATTTGCTTTACAGAGTGAACTGTGATCTCTGCTTTTGGTTTCCAGGGCTTGCTTTCTGGAGTTGATCAAAACACAAGTCTTGTTAGTTGCTTGTGTTGCCAACCAGCAGAGAAGCTGCTGCAGACACTTTCATGCCTTATGCTTTCTTTGCTTACACTCTGTACCAGTTAGTGTTTCCCATGTCTATAGAGCAAGACCAAAGCTGGTATTGCCTAATTTGGTAGAGTTCCATGTAAGAGCTATGTAACATAAAGATTTGCTTTACAGAGTGAACAGTGATCTCTGCTTTTGGTTTCTATGGTTTGCTTTCTGGAGTTGATCAAAACACAAGTCTTGTCTGTTGTTTGTGTTCTCAAGAAATAGAGAAGCTGCTGAAGGCGCTTTCCTGCCTTTTGCAGTACCGGTTTACACTTTGCACATGTATGTGTTTTGCTTGTCACCAGACCACGAATAAAGGTGGGTACTTGCTAATTTGCTTGATTTCCATGAAAGAGCCATGTAACAGAAACCTTTCCTTTGACACTCCACCGGTTGATGTTTCTCATGTCTATAGAGCAAGACCAAAGCTGTTACTGCTTAATTTGCTAAGTTTCCATGAAAGAGCACTGTAACATAAAGCTTTGCTTTTCCGAGTGAACAGTGGTTTCTGCTTTTGGTTTCCATGGCTTGCTTTCTGGAGTTGATGAAAACACAAGTCATGTTAGTTGTTTGTGCTGCCAACCAGCAGAGAAGCTGCTGCAGACCCTCTCTTGCTTTATCCATTACTGGCTTTTACGCTGCACCGGTTGGTGTCTTTCATGTCCATAGAAGGAGAACTAAAGCTGTTACTGCCTAATTTACTAAGTTTCTGTGATAGAGCTATGTAACATACAGATTTGCTTTACAGAATGAACAGTGATCTCTGCTTTTGGTTTCTATAGTTTGCTTTCTGGAGTTGATCAAAACACAAGTCTTGTTAGTTGCTTGTGTTGCCAACCACCAGAGAAGCTGCTGCAGACACTTTCATGCCTTATGCTTTCTTTGCTTACACTCTGTACCAGTTAGTGTTTCCCATGTCTATAGAGCAAGACCAAAGCTGGTATTGCCTAATTTGGTAGAGTTCCATGTAAGAGCTATGTAACATAAAGATTTGCTTTTCAGAGTGAACAGTGATCTCTGCTTTTGGTTTCCATGGCTTGCTTTCTGGAGTTGATGAAAACACAAGTCATGTTAGTTGTTTGTGCTGCCAACCAGCAGAGAAGCTGCTGCAGACCCTCTCTTGCCTTATCCATTACTGGCTTTTACGCTGCACCGGTTGGTGTCTTTCATGTCCATAGAAGGAGAACTAAAGCTGTTACTGCCTAATTTACTAAGTTTCTGTGATAGAGCTATGTAACATAAAGATTTGCTTTACAGAGTGAACAGTGATCTCTGCTTTTGGTTTCTATGGTTTGCTTTCTGGAGTTGATCAAAACACAAGTCTTGGCTGTTGTTTGTGTTCCCAAGAAATAGAGAAGCTGCTGAAGGCCCTTTCCTGCCTTTTGCAGTACCGGTTTACACTTTGCACATGTATGTGTTTTGCTTGTCACCAGACCACGAATAAAGGTGGGTACTTCCTAATTTGCTTGATTTCCATGAAAGAGCCATGTAACAGAAACCTTTCCTTTGACACTCCACCGGTTGATGTTTCTCATGTCTATAGAGCAAGACCAAAGCTGTTACTGCTTAATTTGCTAAGTTTCCATGAAAGAGCACTGTAACATAAAGCTTTGCTTTTCCGAGTGAACAGTGGTTTCTGCTTTTGGTTTCCATGGCTTGCTTTCTGGAGTTGATGAAAACACAAGTCATGTTAGTTGTTTGTGCTGCCAACCAGCAGAGAAGCTGCTGCAGACACTCTCTTGCTTTATCCATTACTGGCTTTTACGCTGCACCGGTTGGTGTCTTTCATGTCCATAGAAGGAGAACTAAAGCTGTTACTGCCTAATTTACTAAGTTTCTGTGATAGAGCTATGTAACATACAGATTTGCTTTACAGAGTGAACTGTGATCTCTGCTTTTGGTTTCTATAGTTTGCTTTCTGGAGTTGATCAAAACACAAGTCTTGTTAGTTGCTTGTGTTGCCAACCACCAGAGAAGCTGCTGCAGACACTTTCATGCCTTATGCTTTCTTTGCTTACACTCTGTACCAGTTAGTGTTTCCCATGTCTATAGAGCAAGAGCAAAGCTGGTATTGCCTAATTTGGTAGAGTTCCATGTAAGAGCAATGTAACATAAAGATTTGCTTTACAGAGTGAACTGTGATCTCTGCTTTTGGTTTCCAGGGCTTGCTTTCTGGAGTTGATCAAAACACAAGTCTTGTTAGTTGCTTGTGTTGCCAACCAGCAGAGAAGCTGCTGCAGACACTTTCATGCCTTATGCTTTCTTTGCTTACACTCTGTACCAGTTAGTGTTTCCCATGTCTATAGAGCAAGACCAAAGCTGGTATTGCCTAATTTGGTAGAGTTCCATGTAAGAGCTATGTAACGTAAAGATTTGCTTTTCAGAGTGAACAGTGATTTCTGCTTTTGGTTTCCATGGCTTGCTTTCTGGAGTTGATGAAAACACAAGTCATGTTAGTTGTTTGTGCTGCCAACCAGCAGAGAAGCTGCTGCAGACCCTCTCTTGCCTTATCCATTACTGGCTTTTACGCTGCACCGGTTGGTGTCTTTCATGTCCATAGGAGGAGAACTAAAGCTGTTACTGCCTAATTTACTGTTTCTGTGATAGAGCTATGTAACATAAAGATTTGCTTTACAGAGTGAACTGTGATCTCTGCTTTTGGTTTCTATGGTTTGCTTTCTGGAGTTGATCAAAACACAAGTCTTGTTAGTTGCTTGTGTTGCCAACCAGCAGAGAAGCTGCTGCAGACACTTTCATGCCTTATGCTTTACTTGCTTACACTCTGTACCAGTTAGTGTTTCCCATGTCTATAGAGCAAGACCAAAGCTGGTATTGCCTAATTTGATAGAGTTCCATGTAAGAGCTATGTAACATAAAGATTTGCTTTTCAGAGTGAACAGTGATCTCTGCTTTTGGTTTCCATGGCTTGCTTTCTGGAGTTGATGAAAACACAAGTCATGTTAGTTGTTTGTGCTGCCAACCAGCAGAGAAGCTGCTGCAGACCCTCTCTTGCCTTATCCATTACTGGCTTTTACGCTGCACCGGTTGGTGTCTTTCATGTCCATAGAAGGAGAACTAAAGCTGTTACTGCCTAATTTACTAAGTTTCTGTGATAGAGCTATGTAACATAAAGATTTGCTTTACAGAGTGAACAGTGATCTCTGCTTTTGGTTTCTATGGTTTGCTTTCTGGAGTTGATCAAAACACAAGTCTTGTCTGTTGTTTGTGTTGTCAAGAAATAGAGAAGCTGCTGAAGGCGCTTTCCTGCCTTTTGCAGTACCGGTTTACACTTTGCACATGTATGTGTTTTGCTTGTCACCAGACCACGAATAAAGGTGGGTACTTCCTAATTTGCTTGATTTCCATGAAAGAGCCATGTAACAGAAACCTTTCCTTTGACACTCCACCGGTTGATGTTTCTCATGTCTATAGAGCAAGACCAAAGCTGTTACTGCCTAATTTGCAAAGTTTCCATGAAAGAGCACTGTAACATAAAGCTTTGCTTTTCCGAGTGAACAGTGGTTTCTGCTTTTGGTTTCCATGGCTTGCTTTCTGGAGTTGATGAAAACACAAGTCATGTTAGTTGTTTGTGCTGCCAACCAGCAGAGAAGCTGCTGCAGACACTCTCTTGCTTTATCCATTACTGGCTTTTACGCTGCACCGGTTGGTGTCTTTCATGTCCATAGAAGGAGAACTAAAGCTGTTACTGCCTAATTTACTAAGTTTCTGTGATAGAGCTATGTAACATACAGATTTGCTTTACAGAGTGAACTGTGATCTCTGCTTTTGGTTTCTATAGTTTGCTTTCTGGAGTTGATCAAAACACAAGTCTTGTTAGTTGCTTGTGTTGCCAACCACCAGAGAAGCTGCTGCTAACACTTTCATGCCTTATGCTTTACTTGCTTACACTCTGTACCAGTTAGTGTTTCCCATGTCTATAGAGCAAGACCAAAGCTGGTATTGCCTAATTTGGTAGAGTTCCATGTAAGAGCTATGTAACATAAAGATTTGCTTTACAGAGTGAACTGTGATCTCTGCTTTTGGTTTCCAGGGCTTGCTTTCTGGAGTTGATCAAAACACAAGTCTTGTTAGTTGCTTGTGTTGCCAACCAGCAGAGAAGCTGCTGCAGACACTTTCATGCCTTATCCTTTACTTGCTTACACTCTGTACCAGTTAGTGTTTCCCATGTCTATAGAGCAAGACCAAAGCTGGTATTGCCTAATTTGATAGAGTTCCATGTAAGAGCTATGTAACATAAAGATTTGCTTTTCAGAGTGAACAGTGATCTCTGCTTTTGGTTTCCATGGCTTGCTTTCTGGAGTTGATGAAAACACAAGTCATGTTAGTTGTTTGTGCTGCCAACCAGCAGAGAAGCTGCTGCAGACCCTCTCTTGCCTTATCCATTACTGGCTTTTACGCTGCACCGGTTGGTGTCTTTCATGTCCATAGGAGGAGAACTAAAGCTGTTACTGCCTAATTTACTAAGTTTCTGTGATAGAGCTATGTAACATAAAGATTTGCTTTACAGAGTGAACTGTGATCTCTGCTTTTGGTTTCTATGGTTTGCTTTCTGGAGTTGATCAAAACACAAGTCTTGTTAGTTGCTTGTGTTGCCAACCAGCAGAGAAGCTGCTGCAGACACTTTCATGCCTTATGCTTTACTTGCTTACACTCTGTACCAGTTAGTGTTTCCCATGTCTATAGAGCAAAACCAAAGCTGGTATTGCCTAATTTGGTAGAGTTCCATGTAAGAGCTATGTAACATAAAGATTTGCTTTACAGAGTGAACAGTGATCTCTGCTTTTGGTTTCTATAGTTTGCTTTCTGGAGTTGATCAAAACACAAGTCTTGTTAGTTGCTTGTGTTGCCAACCAGCAGAGAAGCTGCTGCAGACACTTTCATGCCTTATGCTTTACTTGCTTACACTCTGTACCAGTTAGTGTTTCCCATGTCTATAGAGCAAGACCAAAGCTGGTATTGCCTAATTTGGTAGAGTTCCATGTAAGAGCTATGTAACATAAAGATTTGCTTTACAGAGTGAACAGTGATCTCTGCTTTTGGTTTCTATGGTTTGCTTTCTGGAGTTGATCAAAACACAAGTCTTGTCTGTTGTTTGTGTTCTCAAGAAATAGAGAAGCTGCTGAAGGCGCTTTCCTGCCTTTTGCAGTACCGGTTTACACTTTGCACATGTATGTGTTTTGCTTGTCACCAGACCACGAATAAAGGTGGGTACTTCCTAATTTGCTTGATTTCCATGAAAGAGCCATGTAACAGAAACCTTTCCTTTGACACTCCACCGGTTGATGTTTCTCATGTCTATAGAGCAAGACCAAAGCTGTTACTGCTTAATTTGCTAAGTTTCCATGAAAGAGCACTGTAACATAAAGCTTTGCTTTTCCGAGTGAACAGTGGTTTCTGCTTTTGGTTTCCATGGCTTGCTTTCTGGAGTTGATGAAAACACAAGTCATGTTAGTTGTTTGTGCTGCCAACCAGCAGAGAAGCTGCTGCAGACCCTCTCTTGCTTTATCCATTACTGGCTTTTACGCTGCACCGGTTGGTGTCTTTCATGTCCATAGAAGGAGAACTAAAGCTGTTACTGCCTAATTTACTAAGTTTCTGTGATAGAGCTATGTAACATACAGATTTGCTTTACAGAATGAACAGTGATCTCTGCTTTTGGTTTCTATAGTTTGCTTTCTGGAGTTGATCAAAACACAAGTCTTGTTAGTTGCTTGTGTTGCCAACCACCAGAGAAGCTGCTGCAGACACTTTCATGCCTTATCCTTTACTTGCTTACACTCTGTACCAGTTAGTGTTTCCCATGTCTATAGAGCAAGAGCAAAGCTGGTATTGCCTAATTTGATAGAGTTCCATGTATGAGCTATGTAACATAAAGATTTGCTTTTCAGAGTGAACAGTGATCTCTGCTTTTGGTTTCCATGGCTTGCTTTCTGGAGTTGATGAAAACACAAGTCATGTTAGTTGTTTGTGCTGCCAACCAGCAGAGAAGCTGCTGCAGACCCTCTCTTGCCTTATCCATTTCTGGCTTTTACGCTGCACCTTTGGTGTCTTTCATGTCCATAGAAGGAGAACTAAAGCTGTTACTGCCTAATTTACTAAGTTTCTGTGATAGAGCTATGTAACATAAAGATTTGCTTTACAGAGTGAACAGTGATCTCTGCTTTTGGTTTCTATGGTTTGCTTTCTGGAGTTGATCAAAACACAAGTCTTGGCTGTTGTTTGTGTTCCCAAGAAATAGAGAAGCTGCTGAAGGCGCTTTCCTGCCTTTTGCAGTACCGGTTTACACTTTGCACATGTATGTGTTTTGCTTGTCACCAGACCACGAATAAAGGTGGGTACTTCCTAATTTGCTTGATTTCCATGAAAGAGCCATGTAACAGAAACCTTTCCTTTGACACTCCACCGGTTGATGTTTCTCATGTCTATAGAGCAAGACCAAAGCTGTTACTGCTTAATTTGCTAAGTTTCCATGAAAGAGCACTGTAACATAAAGCTTTGCTTTTCCGAGTGAACAGTGGTTTCTGCTTTTGGTTTCCATGGCTTGCTTTCTGGAGTTGATGAAAACACAAGTCATGTTAGTTGTTTGTGCTGCCAACCAGCAGAGAAGCTGCTGCAGACCCTCTCTTGCTTTATCCATTACTGGCTTTTACGCTGCACCGGTTGGTGTCTTTCATGTCCATAGAAGGAGAACTAAAGCTGTTACTGCCTAATTTACTAAGTTTCTGTGATAGAGCTATGTAACATACAGATTTGCTTTACAGAATGAACAGTGATCTCTGCTTTTGGTTTCTATAGTTTGCTTTCTGGAGTTGATCAAAACACAAGTCTTGTTAGTTGCTTGTGTTGCCAACCACCAGAGAAGCTGCTGCAGACACTTTCATGCCTTATGCTTTCTTTGCTTACACTCTGTACCAGTTAGTGTTTCCCATGTCTATAGAGCAAGAGCAAAGCTGGTATTGCCTAATTTGATAGAGTTCCATGTATGAGCTATGTAACATAAAGATTTGCTTTTCAGAGTGAACAGTGATCTCTGCTTTTGGTTTCCATGGCTTGCTTTCTGGAGTTGATGAAAACACAAGTCATGTTAGT
Organism: Prinia subflava; assembly: GCF_021018805.1. Classification (NCBI taxonomy): domain Eukaryota; kingdom Metazoa; phylum Chordata; class Aves; order Passeriformes; family Cisticolidae; genus Prinia; species Prinia subflava. Next base: position 44,556 of record NW_026960631.1, on the reverse strand, counting down.
TGTTTGTGCTGCCAACCAGCAGAGAAGCTGCTGCAGACCCTCTCTTGCCTTATCCATTTCTGGCTTTTACGCTGCACCTTTGGTGTCTTTCATGTCCATAGAAGGAGAACTAAAGCTGTTACTGCCTAATTTACTAAGTTTCTGTGATAGAGCTATGTAACATAAAGATTTGCTTTACAGAGTGAACAGTGATCTCTGCTTTTGGTTTCTATGGTTTGCTTTCTGGAGTTGATCAAAACACAAGTCTTGGCTGTTGTTTGTGTTCCCAAGAAATAGAGAAGCTGCTGAAGGCGCTTTCCTGCCTTTTGCAGTACCGGTTTACACTTTGCACATGTATGTGTTTTGCTTGTCACCAGACCACGAATAAAGGTGGGTACTTGCTAATTTGCTTGATTTCCATGAAAGAGCCATGTAACAGAAACCTTTCCTTTGACACTCCACCGGTTGATGTTTCTCATGTCTATAGAGCAAGACCAAAGCTGTTACTGCTTAATTTGCTAAGTTTCCATGAAAGAGCACTGTAACATAAAGCTTTGCTTTTCCGAGTGAACAGTGGTTTCTGCTTTTGGTTTCCATGGCTTGCTTTCTGGAGTTGATGAAAACACAAGTCATGTTAGTTGTTTGTGCTGCCAACCAGCAGAGAAGCTGCTGCAGACCCTCTCTTGCTTTATCCATTACTGGCTTTTACGCTGCACCGGTTGGTGTCTTTCATGTCCATAGAAGGAGAACTAAAGCTGTTACTGCCTAATTTACTAAGTTTCTGTGATAGAGCTATGTAACATACAGATTTGCTTTACAGAATGAACAGTGATCTCTGCTTTTGGTTTCTATAGTTTGCTTTCTGGAGTTGATCAAAACACAAGTCTTGTTAGTTGCTTGTGTTGCCAACCACCAGAGAAGCTGCTGCAGACACTTTCATGCCTTATGCTTTCTTTGCTTACACTCTGTACCAGTTAGTGTTTCCCATGTCTATAGAGCAAGAGCAAAGCTGGTATTGCCTAATTTGATAGAGTTCCATGTATGAGCTATGTAACATAAAGATTTGCTTTTCAGAGTGAACAGTGATCTCTGCTTTTGGTTTCCATGGCTTGCTTTCTGGAGTTGATGAAAACACAAGTCATGTTAGTTGTTTGTGCTGCCAACCAGCAGAGAAGCTGCTGCAGACCCTCTCTTGCCTTATCCATTTCTGGCTTTTACGCTGCACCTTTGGTGTCTTTCATGTCCATAGAAGGAGAACTAAAGCTGTTACTGCCTAATTTACTAAGTTTCTGTGATAGAGCTATGTAACATAAAGATTTGCTTTACAGAGTGAACAGTGATCTCTGCTTTTGGTTTCTATGGTTTGCTTTCTGGAGTTGATCAAAACACAAGTCTTGGCTGTTGTTTGTGTTCCCAAGAAATAGAGAAGCTGCTGAAGGCGCTTTCCTGCCTTTTGCAGTACCGGTTTACACTTTGCACATGTATGTGTTTTGCTTGTCACCAGACCACGAATAAAGGTGGGTACTTCCTAATTTGCTTGATTTCCATGAAAGAGCCATGTAACAGAAACCTTTCCTTTGACACTCCACCGGTTGATGTTTCTCATGTCTATAGAGCAAGACCAAAGCTGTTACTGCTTAATTTGCAAAGTTTCCATGAAAGAGCACTGTAACATAAAGCTTTGCTTTTCCGAGTGAACAGTGGTTTCTGCTTTTGGTTTCCATGGCTTGCTTTCTGGAGTTGATGAAAACACAAGTCATGTTAGTTGTTTGTGCTGCCAACCAGCAGAGAAGCTGCTGCAGACACTCTCTTGCTTTATCCATTACTGGCTTTTACGCTGCACCGGTTGGTGTCTTTCATGTCCATAGAAGGAGAACTAAAGCTGTTACTGCCTAATTTACTAAGTTTCTGTGATAGAGCTATGTAACATACAGATTTGCTTTACAGAGTGAACAGTGATCTCTGCTTTTGGTTTCTATAGTTTGCTTTCTGGAGTTGATCAAAACACAAGTCTTGTTAGTTGCTTGTGTTGCCAACCACCAGAGAAGCTGCTGCAGACACTTTCATGCCTTATGCTTTCTTTGCTTACACTCTGTACCAGTTAGTGTTTCCCATGTCTATAGAGCAAGAGCAAAGCTGGTATTGCCTAATTTGGTAGAGTTCCATGTAAGAGCTATGTAACATAAAGATTTGCTTTTCAGAGTGAACAGTGATCTCTGCTTTTGGTTTCCAGGGCTTGCTTTCTGGAGTTGATCAAAACACAAGTCTTGTTAGTTGCTTGTGTTGCCAACCACCAGAGAAGCTGCTGCAGACACTTTCATGCCTTATCCTTTACTTGCTTACACTCTGTACCAGTTAGTGTTTCCCATGTCTATAGAGCAAGACCAAAGCTGGTATTGCCTAATTTGGTAGAGTTCCATGTAAGAGCTATGTAACATAAAGATTTGCTTTTCAGAGTGAACAGTGATCTCTGCTTTTGGTTTCCATGGCTTGCTTTCTGGAGTTGATGAAAACACAAGTCATGTTAGTTGTTTGTGCTGCCAACCAGCAGAGAAGCTGCTGCAGACCCTCTCTTGCCTTATCCATTACTGGCTTTTACGCTGCACCGGTTGGTGTCTTTCATGTCCATAGGAGGAGAACTAAAGCTGTTACTGCCTAATTTACTAAGTTTCTGTGATAGAGCTATGTAACATAAAGATTTGCTTTACAGAGTGAACTGTGATCTCTGCTTTTGGTTTCTATGGTTTGCTTTCTGGAGTTGATCAAAACACAAGTCTTGTTAGTTGCTTGTGTTGCCAACCACCAGAGAAGCTGCTGCAGACACTTTCATGCCTTATGCTTTCTTTGCTTACACTCTGTACCAGTTAGTGTTTCCCATGTCTATAGAGCAAGACCAAAGCTGGTATTGCCTAATTTGGTAGAGTTCCATGTAAGAGCTATGTAACATAAAGATTTGCTTTACAGAATGAACTGTGATCTCTGCTTTTGGTTTCCATGGCTTGCTTTCTGGAGTTGATGAAAACACAAGTCATGTTAGTTGTTTGTGCTGCCAACCAGCAGAGAAGCTGCTGCAGACCCTCTCTTGCCTTATCCATTACTGGCTTTTACGCTGCACCGGTTGGTGTCTTTCATGTCCATAGAAGGAGAACTAAAGCTGTTACTGCCTAATTTACTAAGTTTCTGTGATAGAGCTATGTAACATAAAGATTTGCTTTACAGAGTGAACAGTGATCTCTGCTTTTGGTTTCTATGGTTTGCTTTCTGGAGTTGATCAAAACACAAGTCTTGTCTGTTGTTTGTGTTCTCAAGAAATAGAGAAGCTGCTGAAGGCGCTTTCCTGCCTTTTGCAGTACCGGTTTACACTTTGCACATGTATGTGTTTTGCTTGTCACCAGACCACTAATAAAGGTGGGTACTTCCTAATTTGCTTGATTTCCATGAAAGAGCCATGTAACAGAAACCTTTCCTTTGACACTCCACCGGTTGATGTTTCTCATGTCTATAGAGCAAGACCAAAGCTGTTACTGCTTAATTTGCTAAGTTTCCATGAAAGAGCACTGTAACATAAAGCTTTGCTTTTCCGAGTGAACAGTGGTTTCTGCTTTTGGTTTCCATGGCTTGCTTTCTGGAGTTGATGAAAACACAAGTCATGTTAGTTGTTTGTGCTGCCAACCAGCAGAGAAGCTGCTGCAGACCCTCTCTTGCTTTATCCATTACTGGCTTTTACGCTGCACCGGTTGGTGTCTTTCATGTCCATAGAAGGAGAACTAAAGCTGTTACTGCCTAATTTACTAAGTTTCTGTGATAGAGCTATGTAACATACAGATTTGCTTTACAGAATGAACAGTGATCTCTGCTTTTGGTTTCTATAGTTTGCTTTCTGGAGTTGATCAAAACACAAGTCTTGTTAGTTGCTTGTGTTGCCAACCAGCAGAGAAGCTGCTGCAGACACTTTCATGCCTTATGCTTTCTTTGCTTACACTCTGTACCAGTTAGTGTTTCCCATGTCTATAGAGCAAGACCAAAGCTGGTATTGCCTAATTTGATAGAGTTCCATGTAAGAGCTATGTAACATAAAGATTTGCTTTTCAGAGTGAACAGTGATCTCTGCTTTTGGTTTCCATGGCTTGCTTTCTGGAGTTGATGAAAACACAAGTCATGTTAGTTGTTTGTGCTGCCAACCAGCAGAGAAGCTGCTGCAGACCCTCTCTTGCCTTATCCATTTATGGCTTTTACGCTGCACCTTTGGTGTCTTTCATGTCCATAGAAGGAGAACTAAAGCTGTTACTGCCTAATTTACTAAGTTTCTGTGATAGAGCTATGTAACATAAAGATTTGCTTTACAGAGTGAACAGTGATCTCTGCTTTTGGTTTCTATGGTTTGCTTTCTGGAGTTGATCAAAACACAAGTCTTGGCTGTTGTTTGTGTTCCCAAGAAATAGAGAAGCTGCTGAAGGCCCTTTCCTGCCTTTTGCAGTACCGGTTTACACTTTGCACATGTATGTGTTTTGCTTGTCACCAGACCACGAATAAAGGTGGGTACTTCCTAATTTGCTTGATTTCCATGAAAGAGCCATGTAACAGAAACCTTTCCTTTGACACTCCACCGGTTGATGTTTCTCATGTCTATAGAGCAAGACCAAAGCTGTTACTGCCTAATTTGCAAAGTTTCCATGAAAGAGCACTGTAACATAAAGCTTTGCTTTTCCGAGTGAACAGTGGTTTCTGCTTTTGGTTTCCATGGCTTGCTTTCTGGAGTTGATGAAAACACAAGTCATGTTAGTTGTTTGTGCTGCCAACCAGCAGAGAAGCTGCTGCAGACCCTCTCTTGCTTTATCCATTACTGGCTTTTACGCTGCACCGGTTGGTGTCTTTCATGTCCATAGAAGGAGAACTAAAGCTGTTACTGCCTAATTTACTAAGTTTCTGTGATAGAGCTATGTAACATACAGATTTGCTTTACAGAGTGAACAGTGATCTCTGCTTTTGGTTTCTATAGTTGCTTTCTGGAGTTGATCAAAACACAAGTCTTGTTAGTTGCTTGTGTTGCCAACCACCAGAGAAGCTGCTGCAGACACTTTCATGCCTTATGCTTTACTTGCTTACACTCTGTACCAGTTAGTGTTTCCCATGTCTATAGAGCAAGAGCAAAGCTGGTATTGCCTAATTTGGTAGAGTTCCATGTAAGAGCAATGTAACATAAAGATTTGCTTTACAGAGTGAACTGTGATCTCTGCTTTTGGTTTCCAGGGCTTGCTTTCTGGAGTTGATCAAAAACACAAGTCTTGTTAGTTGCTTGTGTTGCCAACCAGCAGAGAAGCTGCTGCAGACACTTTCATGCCTTATCCTTTACTTGCTTACACTCTGTACCAGTTAGTGTTTCCCATGTCTATAGAGCAAGACCAAAGCTGGTATTGCCTAATTTGGTAGAGTTCCATGTAAGAGCTATGTAACATAAAGATTTGCTTTTCAGAGTGAACAGTGATCTCTGCTTTTGGTTTCCATGGCTTGCTTTCTGGAGTTGATGAAAACACAAGTCATGTTAGTTGTTTGTGCTGCCAACCAGCAGAGAAGCTGCTGCAGACCCTCTCTTGCCTTATCCATTACTGGCTTTTACGCTGCACCGGTTGGTGTCTTTCATGTCCATAGGAGAAGAACTAAAGCTGTTACTGCCTAATTTACTAAGTTTCTGTGATAGAGCTATGTAACATAAAGATTTGCTTTACAGAGTGAACTGTGATCTCTGCTTTTGGTTTCTATGGTTTGCTTTCTGGAGTTGATCAAAACACAAGTCTTGTTAGTTGCTTGTGTTGCCAACCACCAGAGAAGCTGCTGCAGACACTTTCATGCCTTATGCTTTCTTTGCTTACACTCTGTACCAGTTAGTGTTTCCCATGTCTATAGAGCAAGACCAAAGCTGGTATTGCCTAATTTGGTAGAGTTCCATGTAAGAGCTATGTAACATAAAGATTTGCTTTACAGAGTGAACAGTGATCTCTGCTTTTGGTTTCTATAGTTTGCTTTCTGGAGTTGATGAAAACACAAGTCTTGTTAGTTGCTTGTGTTGCCAACCACCAGAGAAGCTGCTGCAGACACTTTCATGCCTTATGCTTTCTTTGCTTACACTCTGTACCAGTTAGTGTTTCCCATGTCTATAGAGCAAGACCAAAGCTGGTATTGCCTAATTTGATAGAGTTCCATGTAAGAGCTATGTAACATAAAGATTTGCTTTACAGAATGAACTGTGATCTCTGCTTTTGGTTTCCATGGCTTGCTTTCTGGAGTTGATGAAAACACAAGTCATGTTAGTTGTTTGTGCTGCCAACCAGCAGAGAAGCTGCTGCAGACCCTCTCTTGCCTTATCCATTACTGGCTTTTACGCTGCACCGGTTGGTGTCTTTCATGTCCATAGAAGGAGAACTAAAGCTGTTACTGCCTAATTTACTAAGTTTCTGTGATAGAGCTATGTAACATAAAGATTTGCTTTACAGAGTGAACAGTGATCTCTGCTTTTGGTTTCTATGGTTTGCTTTCTGGAGTTGATCAAAACACAAGTCTTGTCTGTTGTTTGTGTTCTCAAGAAATAGAGAAGCTGCTGAAGGCGCTTTCCTGCCTTTTGCAGTACCGGTTTACACTTTGCACATGTATGTGTTTTGCTTGTCACCAGACCACGAATAAAGGTGGGTACTTCCTAATTTGCTTGATTTCCATGAAAGAGCCATGTAACAGAAACCTTTCCTTTGACACTCCACCGGTTGATGTTTCTCATGTCTATAGAGCAAGACCAAAGCTGTTACTGCTTAATTTGCTAAGTTTCCATGAAAGAGCACTGTAACATAAAGCTTTGCTTTTCCGAGTGAACAGTGGTTTCTGCTTTTGGTTTCCATGGCTTGCTTTCTGGAGTTGATGAAAACACAAGTCATGTTAGTTGTTTGTGCTGCCAACCAGCAGAGAAGCTGCTGCAGACCCTCTCTTGCTTTATCCATTACTGGCTTTTACGCTGCACCGGTTGGTGTCTTTCATGTCCATAGAAGGAGAACTAAAGCTGTTACTGCCTAATTTACTAAGTTTCTGTGATAGAGCTATGTAACATACAGATTTGCTTTACAGAATGAACAGTGATCTCTGCTTTTGGTTTCTATAGTTTGCTTTCTGGAGTTGATCAAAACACAAGTCTTGTTAGTTGCTTGTGTTGCCAACCAGCAGAGAAGCTGCTGCAGACACTTTCATGCCTTATGCTTTCTTTGCTTACACTCTGTACCAGTTAGTGTTTCCCATGTCTATAGAGCAAGACCAAAGCTGGTATTGCCTAATTTGATAGAGTTCCATGTAAGAGCTATGTAACATAAAGATTTGCTTTTCAGAGTGAACAGTGATCTCTGCTTTTGGTTTCCATGGCTTGCTTTCTGGAGTTGATGAAAACACAAGTCATGTTAGTTGTTTGTGCTGCCAACCAGCAGAGAAGCTGCTGCAGACCCTCTCTTGCCTTATCCATTACTGGCTTTTACGCTGCACCGGTTGGTGTCTTTCATGTCCATAGAAGGAGAACTAAAGCTGTTACTGCCTAATTTACTAAGTTTCTGTGATAGAGCTATGTAACATAAAGATTTGCTTTACAGAGTGAACTGTGATCTCTGCTTTTGGTTTCTATGGTTTGCTTTCTGGAGTTGATCAAAACACAAGTCTTGTCTGTTGTTTGTGTTCTCAAGAAATAGAGAAGCTGCTGAAGGCGCTTTCCTGCCTTTTGCAGTACCGGTTTACACTTTGCACATGTATGTGTTTTGCTTGTCACCAGACCACGAATAAAGGTGGGTACTTGCTAATTTGCTTGATTTCCATGAAAGAGCCATGTAACAGAAACCTTTCCTTTGACACTCCACCGGTTGATGTTTCTCATGTCTATAGAGCAAGACCAAAGCTGTTACTGCCTAATTTGCAAAGTTTCCATGAAAGAGCACTGTAACATAAAGCTTTGCTTTTCCGAGTGAACAGTGGTTTCTGCTTTTGGTTTCCATGGCTTGCTTTCTGGAGTTGATGAAAACACAAGTCATGTTAGTTGTTTGTGCTGCCAACCAGCAGAGAAGCTGCTGCAGACACTCTCTTGCTTTATCCATTACTGGCTTTTACGCTGCACCGGTTGGTGTCTTTCATGTCCATAGAAGGAGAACTAAAGCTGTTACTGCCTAATTTACTAAGTTTCTGTGATAGAGCTATGTAACATACAGATTTGCTTTACAGAGTGAACAGTGATCTCTGCTTTTGGTTTCTATAGTTTGCTTTCTGGAGTTGATCAAAACACAAGTCTTGTTAGTTGCTTGTGTTGCCAACCACCAGAGAAGCTGCTGCAGACACTTTCATGCCTTATGCTTTACTTGCTTACACTCTGTACCAGTTAGTGTTTCCCATGTCTATAGAGCAAGAGCAAAGCTGGTATTGCCTAATTTGGTAGAGTTCCATGTAAGAGCTATGTAACATAAAGATTTGCTTTTCAGAGTGAACAGTGATCTCTGCTTTTGGTTTCCATGGCTTGCTTTCTGGAGTTGATGAAAACACAAGTCATGTTAGTTGTTTGTGCTGCCAACCAGCAGAGAAGCTGCTGCAGACCCTCTCTTGCCTTATCCATTACTGGCTTTTACGCTGCACCGGTTGGTGTCTTTCATGTCCATAGAAGGAGAACTAAAGCCTGTTACTGCCTAATTTACTAAGTTTCTGTGATAGAGCTATGTAACATAAAGATTTGCTTTACAGAGTGAACAGTGATCTCTGCTTTTGGTTTCTATGGTTTGCTTTCTGGAGTTGATCAAAACACAAGTCTTGTTAGTTGCTTGTGTTGCCAACCACCAGAGAAGCTGCTGCCAGACACTTTCATGCCTTATGCTTTACTTGCTTACACTCTGTACCAGTTAGTGTTTCCCATGTCTATAGAGCTAAGAGCAAAGCTGGTATTGCCTAATTTGGTAGAGTTCCATGTAAGAGCTATGTAACATAAAGATTTGCTTTTCAGAGTGAACAGTGATCTCTGCTTTTGGTTTCCATGGCTTGCTTTCTGGAGTTGATGAAAACACAAGTCATGTTAGTTGTTTGTGCTGCCAACCAGCAGAGAAGCTGCTGCAGACCCTCTCTTGCCTTATCCATTACTGGCTTTTACGCTGCACCGGTTGGTGTCTTTCATGTCCATAGAAGGAGAACTAAAGCTGTTACTGCCTAATTTACTAAGTTTCTGTGATAGAGCTATGTAACATAAAGATTTGCTTACAGAGTGAACAGTGATCTCTGCTTTTGGTTTCTATGGTTTGCTTTCTGGAGTTGATCAAAACACAAGTCTTGTCTGTTGTTTGTGTTCTCAAGAAATAGAGAAGCTGCTGAAGGCGCTTTCCTGCCTTTTGCAGTACCGGTTTACACTTTGCACATGTATGTGTTTTGCTTGTCACCAGACCACGAATAAAGGTGGGTACTTCCTAATTTGCTTGATTTCCATGAAAGAGCCATGTAACAGAAACCTTTCCTTTGACACTCCACCGGTTGATGTTTCTCATGTCTATAGAGCAAGACCAAAGCTGTTACTGCTTAATTTGCTAAGTTTCCATGAAAGAGCACTGTAACATAAAGCTTTGCTTTTCCGAGTGAACAGTGGTTTCTGCTTTTGGTTTCCATGGCTTGCTTTCTGGAGTTGATGAAAACACAAGTCATGTTAGTTGTTTGTGCTGCCAACCAGCAGAGAAGCTGCTGCAGACCCTCTCTTGCTTTATCCATTACTGGCTTTTACGCTGCACCGGTTGGTGTCTTTCATGTCCATAGAAGGAGAACTAAAGCTGTTACTGCCTAATTTACTAGTTTCTGTGATAGAGCTATGTAACATACAGATTTGCTTTACAGAATGAACAGTGATCTCTGCTTTTGGTTTCTATAGTTTGCTTTCTGGAGTTGATCAAAACACAAGTCTTGTTAGTTGCTTGTGTTGCCAACCAGCAGAGAAGCTGCTGCAGACACTTTCATGCCTTATGCTTTACTTGCTTACACTCTGTACCAGTTAGTGTTTCCCATGTCTATAGAGCAAGACCAAAGCTGGTATTGCCTAATTTGATAGAGTTCCATGTAAGAGCTATGTAACATAAAGATTTGCTTTTCAGAGTGAACAGTGATCTCTGCTTTTGGTTTCCATGGCTTGCTTTCTGGAGTTGATGAAAACACAAGTCATGTTAGTTGTTTGTGCTGCCAACCAGCAGAGAAGCTGCTGCAGACCCTCTCTTGCCTTATCCATTACTGGCTTTTACGCTGCACCGGTTGGTGTCTTTCATGTCCATAGAAGGAGAACTAAAGCTGTTACTGCCTAATTTACTAAGTTTCTGTGATAGAGCTATGTAACATAAAGATTTGCTTTACAGAGTGAACTGTGATCTCTGCTTTTGGTTTCTATGGTTTGCTTTCTGGAGTTGATCAAAACACAAGTCTTGTCTGTTGTTTGTGTTCTCAAGAAATAGAGAAGCTGCTGAAGGCGCTTTCCTGCCTTTTGCAGTACCGGTTTACACTTTGCACATGTATGTGTTTTGCTTGTCACCAGACCACGAATAAAGGTGGGTACTTCCTAATTTGCTTGATTTCCATGAAAGAGCCATGTAACAGAAACCTTTCCTTTGACACTCCACCGGTTGATGTTTCTCATGTCTATAGAGCAAGACCAAAGCTGTTACTGCCTAATTTGCAAAGTTTCCATGAAAGAGCACTGTAACATAAAGCTTTGCTTTTCCGAGGTGAACAGTGGTTTCTGCTTTTGGTTTCCATGGCTTGCTTTCTGGAGTTGATGAAAACACAAGTCATGTTAGTTGTTTGTGCTGCCAACCAGCAGAGAAGCTGCTGCAGACACTCTCTTGCTTTATCCATTACTGGCTTTTACGCTGCACCGGTTGGTGTCTTTCATGTCCATAGAAGGAGAACTAAAGCTGTTACTGGCCTAATTTACTAAGTTTCTGTGATAGAGCTATGTAACATACAGATTTGCTTTACAGAGTGAACAGTGATCTCTGCTTTTGGTTTCTATAGTTTGCTTTCTGGAGTTGATCAAAACACAAGTCTTGTTAGTTGCTTGTGTTGCCAACCACCAGAGAAGCTGCTGCAGACACTTTCATGCCTTATGCTTTACTTGCTTACACTCTGTACCAGTTAGTGTTTCCCATGTCTATAGAGCAAGAGCAAAGCTGGTATTGCCTAATTTGGTAGAGTTCCATGTAAGAGCTATGTAACATAAAGATTTGCTTTACAGAGTGAACTGTGATCTCTGGCTTTTGGTTTCCAGGGCTTGCTTTCTGGAGTTGATCAAAACACAAGTCTTGTTAGTTGCCTTGTGTTGCCAACCAGCAGAGAAGCTGCTGCAGACACTTTCATGCCTTATGCTTTCTTTGCTTACACTCTGTACCAGTTAGTGTTTCCCATGTCTATAGAGCAAGACCAAAGCTGGTATTGCCTAATTTGGTTAGAGTTCCATGTAAGAGCTATGTAACATAAAGATTTGCTTTTACAGAGTGAACAGTGATCTCTGCTTTTGGTTTCTATGGTTTGCTTTCTGGAGTTGATCAAAACACAAGTCTTGTCTGTTGTTTGTGTTCTCAAGAAATAGAGAAGCTGCTGAAGGCGCTTTCCTGCCTTTTGCAGTACCGGTTTACACTTTGCACATGTATGTGTTTTGCTTGTCACCAGACCACGAATAAAGGTGGGGTACTTGCTAATTTGCTTGATTTCCATGAAAGAGCCATGTAACAGAAACCTTTCCTTTGACACTCCACCGGTTGATGTTTCTCATGTCTATAGAGCAAGACCAAAGCTGTTACTGCTTAATTTGCTAAGTTTCCATGAAAGAGCACTGTAACATAAAGCTTTGCTTTTCCGAGGTGAACAGTGGTTTCTGCTTTTGGTTTCCATGGCTTGGCTTTCTGGAGTTGATGAAAACACAAGTCATGTTAGTTGTTTGTGCTGCCAACCAGCAGAGAAGCTGCTGCAGACCCTCTCTTGCTTTATCCATTACTGGCTTTTTTACGCCTGGCACCGGTTGGTGTCTTTCATGTCCATAGAAGGAGAACTAAAGCTGTTACTGCCTAATTTACTAAGTTTCTGTGATAGAGCTATGTAACATACAGATTTGCTTTACAGAATGAACAGTGATCTCTGCTTTTGGTTTCTATAGTTTGCTTTCTGGAGTTGATCAAAACACAAGTCTTGTTAGTTGCTTGTGTTGCCAACCACCAGAGAAGCTGCTGCAGACACTTTCATGCCTTATGCTTTCTTTGCTTACACTCTGTACCAGTTAGTGTTTCCCATGTCTATAGAGCAAGACCAAAGCTGGTATTGCCTAATTTGGTAGAGTTCCATGTAAGAGCTATGTAACATAAAGATTTGCTTTTCAGAGGTGAACAGTGATCTCTGCTTTTGGTTTCCATGGCTTGCTTTCTGGAGTTGATGAAAACACAAGTCATGTTAGTTGTTTGTGCTGCCAACCAGCCAGAGAAGCTGCTGCAGACCCTCTCTTGCCTTATCCATTACTGGCTTTTACGCTGCACCGGTTGGTGTCTTTCATGTCCATAGAAGGAGAACTAAAGCTGTTACTGCCTAATTTACTAAGTTTCTGTGATAGAGCTATGTAACATAAAGATTTGCTTTACAGAGTGAACAGTGATCTCTGCTTTTGGTTTCTATGGTTTGCTTTCTGGAGTTGATCAAAACACAAGTCTTGGCTGTTGTTTGTGTTCCCAAGAAATAGAGAAGCTGGCTGAAGGCGCTTTCCTGCCTTTTGCAGTACCGGTTTACACTTTGCACATGTATGTGTTTTGCTTGTCACCAGACCACGAATAAAGGTGGGTACTTCCTAATTTGCTTGATTTCCATGAAAGAGCCATGTAACAGAAACCTTTCCTTTGACACTCCACCGGTTGATGTTTCTCATGTCTATAGAGCAAGACCAAAGCTGTTACTGCTTAATTTGCTAAGTTTCCATGAAAGAGCACTGTAACATAAAGCTTTGCTTTTCCGAGTGAACAGTGGTTTCTGCTTTTGGTTTCCATGGCTTGCTTTCTGGAGTTGATGAAAACACAAGTCATGTTAGTTGTTTGTGCTGCCAACCAGCAGAGAAGCTGCTGCAGACACTCTCTTGCTTTATCCATTACTGGCTTTTACGCTGCACCGGTTGGTGTCTTTCATGTCCATAGAAGGAGAACTAAAGCTGTTACTGCCTAATTTACTAAGTTTCTGTGATAGAGCTATGTAACATACAGATTTGCTTTACAGAGTGAACTGTGATCTCTGCTTTTTGGTTTCTATAGTTTGCTTTCTGGAGTTGATCAAAACACAAGTCTTGTTAGTTGCTTGTGTTGCCAACCACCAGAGAAGCTGCTGCAGACACTTTCATGCCTTATGCTTTCTTTGCTTACACTCTGTACCAGTTAGTGTTTCCCATGTCTATAGAGCAAGAGCAAAGCTGGTATTGCCTAATTTGGTAGAGTTCCATGTAAGAGCAATGTAACATAAAGATTTGCTTTACAGAGTGAACTGTGATCTCTGCTTTTGGTTTCCAGGGCTTGCTTTCTGGAGTTGATCAAAACACAAGTCTTGTTAGTTGCTTGTGTTGCCAACCAGCAGAGAAGCTGCTGCAGACACTTTCATGCCTTATGCTTTCTTTGCTTACACTCTGTACCAGTTAGTGTTTCCCATGTCTATAGAGCAAGACCAAAGCTGGTATTGCCTAATTTGGTAGAGTTCCATGTAAGAGCTATGTAACGTAAAGATTTGCTTTTCAGAGTGAACAGTGATTTCTGCTTTTGGTTTCCATGGCTTGCTTTCTGGAGTTGATGAAAACACAAGTCATGTTAGTTGTTTGTGCTGCCACCAGCAGAGAAGCTGCTGCAGACCCTCTCTTGCCTTATCCATTACTGGCTTTTACGCTGCACCGGTTGGTGTCTTTCATGTCCATAGGAGGAGAACTAAAGCTGTTACTGCCTAATTTACTGTTTCTGTGATAGAGCTATGTAACATAAAGATTTGCTTTACAGAGTGAACTGTGATCTCTGCTTTTGGTTTCTATGGTTTGCTTTCTGGAGTTGATCAAAACACAAGTCTTGTTAGTTGCTTGTGTTGCCAACCAGCAGAGAAGCTGCTGCAGACACTTTCATGCCTTATGCTTTACTTGCTTACACTCTGTACCAGTTAGTGTTTCCCATGTCTATAGAGCAAGACCAAAGCTGGTATTGCCTAATTTGATAGAGTTCCATGTAAGAGCTATGTAACATAAAGATTTGCTTTTCAGAGTGAACAGTGATCTCTGCTTTTGGTTTCCATGGCTTGCTTTCTGGAGTTGATGAAAACACAAGTCATGTTAGTTGTTTGTGCTGCCAACCAGCAGAGAAGCTGCTGCAGACCCTCTCTTGCCTTATCCATTACTGGCTTTTACGCTGCACCGGTTGGTGTCTTTCATGTCCATAGAAGGAGAACTAAAGCTGTTACTGCCTAATTTACTAAGTTTCTGTGATAGAGCTATGTAACATAAAGATTTGCTTTACAGAGTGAACAGTGATCTCTGCTTTTGGTTTCTATGGTTTGCTTTCTGGAGTTGATCAAAACACAAGTCTTGTCTGTTGTTTGTGTTCTCAAGAAATAGAGAAGCTGCTGAAGGCGCTTTCCTGCCTTTTGCAGTAACCGGTTTACACTTTGCACATGTATGTGTTTTGCTTGTCACCAGACCACGAATAAAGGTGGGTACTTCCTAATTTGCTTGATTTCCATGAAAGAGCCATGTAACAGAAACCTTTCCTTTGACACTCCACCGGTTGATGTTTCTCATGTCTATAGAGCAAGACCAAAGCTGTTACTGCCTAATTTGCAAAGTTTCCATGAAAGAGCACTGTAACATAAAGCTTTGCTTTTCCGAGTGAACAGTGGTTTCTGCTTTTGGTTTCCATGGCTTGCTTTCTGGAGTTGATGAAAACACAAGTCATGTTAGTTGTTTGTGCTGCCAACCAGCAGAGAAGCTGCTGCAGACACTCTCTTGCTTTATCCATTACTGGCTTTTACGCTGCACCGGTTGGTGTCTTTCATGTCCATAGAAGGAGAACTAAAGCTGTTACTGCCTAATTTACTAAGTTTCTGTGATAGAGCTATGTAACATACAGATTTGCTTTACAGAGTGAACTGTGATCTCTGCTTTTGGTTTCTATAGTTTGCTTTCTGGAGTTGATCAAAACACAAGTCTTGTTAGTTGCTTGTGTTGCCAACCACCAGAGAAGCTGCTGCAGACACTTTCATGCCTTATGCTTTACTTGCTTACACTCTGTACCAGTTAGTGTTTCCCATGTCTATAGAGCAAGACCAAAGCTGGTATTGCCTAATTTGGTAGAGTTCCATGTAAGAGCTATGTAACATAAAGATTTGCTTTACAGAGTGAACTGTGATCTCTGCTTTTGGTTTCCAGGGCTTGCTTTCTGGAGTTGATCAAAACACAAGTCTTGTTAGTTGCTTGTGTTGCCAACCAGCAGAGAAGCTGCTGCAGACACTTTCATGCCTTATCCTTTACTTGCTTACACTCTGTACCAGTTAGTGTTTCCCATGTCTATAGAGCAAGACCAAAGCTGGTATTGCCTAATTTGATAGAGTTCCATGTAAGAGCTATGTAACATAAAGATTTGCTTTTCAGAGTGAACAGTGATCTCTGCTTTTGGTTTCCATGGCTTGCTTTCTGGAGTTGATGAAAACACAAGTCATGTTAGTTGTTTGTGCTGCCAACCAGCAGAGAAGCTGCTGCAGACCCTCTCTTGCCTTATCCATTACTGGCTTTTACGCTGCACCGGTTGGTGTCTTTCATGTCCATAGGAGGAGAACTAAAGCTGTTACTGCCTAATTTACTAAGTTTCTGTGATAGAGCTATGTAACATAAAGATTTGCTTTACAGAGTGAACTGTGATCTCTGCTTTTGGTTTCTATGGTTTGCTTTCTGGAGTTGATCAAAACACAAGTCTTGTTAGTTGCTTGTGTTGCCAACCAGCAGAGAAGCTGCTGCAGACACTTTCATGCCTTATGCTTTACTTGCTTACACTCTGTACCAGTTAGTGTTTCCCATGTCTATAGAGCAAAACCAAAGCTGGTATTGCCTAATTTGGTAGAGTTCCATGTAAGAGCTATGTAACATAAAGATTTGCTTTACAGAGTGAACAGTGATCTCTGCTTTTGGTTTCTATAGTTTGCTTTCTGGAGTTGATCAAAACACAAGTCTTGTTAGTTGCTTGTGTTGCCAACCAGCAGAGAAGCTGCTGCAGACACTTTCATGCCTTATGCTTTACATGCTTACACTCTGTACCAGTTAGTGTTTCCCATGTCTATAGAGCAAGACCAAAGCTGGTATTGCCTAATTTGGTAGAGTTCCATGTAAGAGCTATGTAACATAAAGATTTGCTTTACAGAGTGAACAGTGATCTCTGCTTTTGGTTTCTATGGTTTGCTTTCTGGAGTTGATCAAAACACAAGTCTTGTCTGTTGTTTGTGTTCTCAAGAAATAGAGAAGCTGCTGAAGGCGCTTTCCTGCCTTTTGCAGTACCGGTTTACACTTTGCACATGTATGTGTTTTGCTTGTCACCAGACCACGAATAAAGGTGGGTACTTCCTAATTTGCTTGATTTCCATGAAAGAGCCATGTAACAGAAACCTTTCCTTTGACACTCCACCGGTTGATGTTTCTCATGTCTATAGAGCAAGACAAAAGCTGTTACTGCTTAATTTGCTAAGTTTCCATGAAAGAGCACTGTAACATAAAGCTTTGCTTTTCCGAGTGAACAGTGGTTTCTGCTTTTGGTTTCCATGGCTTGCTTTCTGGAGTTGATGAAAACACAAGTCATGTTAGTTGTTTGTGCTGCCAACCAGCAGAGAAGCTGCTGCAGACCCTCTCTTGCTTTATCCATTACTGGCTTTTACGCTGCACCGGTTGGTGTCTTTCATGTCCATAGAAGGAGAACTAAAGCTGTTACTGCCTAATTTACTAAGTTTCTGTGATAGAGCTATGTAACATACAGATTTGCTTTACAGAATGAACAGTGATCTCTGCTTTTGGTTTCTATAGTTTGCTTTCTGGAGTTGATCAAAACACAAGTCTTGTTAGTTGCTTGTGTTGCCAACCACCAGAGAAGCTGCTGCAGACACTTTCATGCCTTATGCTTTACTTGCTTACACTCTGTACCAGTTAGTGTTTCCCATGTCTATAGAGCAAGAGCAAAGCTGGTATTGCCTAATTTGATAGAGTTCCATGTATGAGCTATGTAACATAAAGATTTGCTTTTCAGAGTGAACAGTGATCTCTGCTTTTGGTTTCCATGGCTTGCTTTCTGGAGTTGATGAAAACACAAGTCATGTTAGTTGTTTGTGCTGCCAACCAGCAGAGAAGCTGCTGCAGACCCTCTCTTGCCTTATCCATTTCTGGCTTTTACGCTGCACCTTTGGTGTCTTTCATGTCCATAGAAGGAGAACTAAAGCTGTTACTGCCTAATTTACTAAGTTTCTGTGATAGAGCTATGTAACATAAAGATTTGCTTTACAGAGTGAACAGTGATCTCTGCTTTTGGTTTCTATGGTTTGCTTTCTGGAGTTGATCAAAACACAAGTCTTGGCTGTTGTTTGTGTTCCCAAGAAATAGAGAAGCTGCTGAAGGCGCTTTCCTGCCTTTTGCAGTACCGGTTTACACTTTGCACATGTATGTGTTTTGCTTGTCACCAGACCACGAATAAAGGTGGGTACTTCCTAATTTGCTTGATTTCCATGAAAGAGCCATGTAACAGAAACCTTTCCTTTGACACTCCACCGGTTGATGTTTCTCATGTCTATAGAGCAAGACCAAAGCTGTTACTGCTTAATTTGCTAAGTTTCCATGAAAGAGCACTGTAACATAAAGCTTTGCTTTTCCGAGTGAACAGTGGTTTCTGCTTTTGGTTTCCATGGCTTGCTTTCTGGAGTTGATGAAAACACAAGTCATGTTAGTTGTTTGTGCTGCCAACCAGCAGAGAAGCTGCTGCAGACCCTCTCTTGCTTTATCCATTACTGGCTTTTACGCTGCACCGGTTGGTGTCTTTCATGTCCATAGAAGGAGAACTAAAGCTGTTACTGCCTAATTTACTAAGTTTCTGTGATAGAGCTATGTAACATACAGATTTGCTTTACAGAATGAACAGTGATCTCTGCTTTTGGTTTCTATAGTTTGCTTTCTGGAGTTGATCAAAACACAAGTCTTGTTAGTTGCTTGTGTTGCCAACCACCAGAGAAGCTGCTGCAGACACTTTCATGCCTTATGCTTTCTTTGCTTACACTCTGTACCAGTTAGTGTTTCCCATGTCTATAGAGCAAGAGCAAAGCTGGTATTGCCTAATTTGATAGAGTTCCATGTATGAGCTATGTAACATAAAGATTTGCTTTTCAGAGTGAACAGTGATCTCTGCTTTTGGTTTCCATGGCTTGCTTTCTGGAGTTGATGAAAACACAAGTCATGTTAGTTGTTTGTGCTGCCAACCAGCAGAGAAGCTGCTGCAGACCCTCTCTTGCCTTATCCATTTCTGGCTTTTACGCTGCACCTTTGGTGTCTTTCATGTCCATAGAAGGAGAACTAAAGCTGTTACTGCCTAATTTACTAAGTTTCTGTGATAGAGCTATGTAACATAAAGATTTGCTTTACAGAGTGAACAGTGATCTCTGCTTTTGGTTTCTATGGTTTGCTTTCTGGAGTTGATCAAAACACAAGTCTTGTCTGTTGTTTGTGTTCTCAAGAAATAGAGAAGCTGCTGAAGGCGCTTTCCTGCCTTTTGCAGTACCGGTTTACACTTTGCACATGTATGTGTTTTGCTTGTCACCAGACCACGAATAAAGGTGGGTACTTCCTAATTTGCTTGATTTCCATGAAAGAGCCATGTAACAGAAACCTTTCCTTTGACACTCCACCGGTTGATGTTTCTCATGTCTATAGAGCAAGACAAAAGCTGTTACTGCTTAATTTGCTAAGTTTCCATGAAAGAGCACTGTAACATAAAGCTTTGCTTTTCCGAGTGAACAGTGGTTTCTGCTTTTGGTTTCCATGGCTTGCTTTCTGGAGTTGATGAAAACACAAGTCATGTTAGTTGTTTGTGCTGCCAACCAGCAGAGAAGCTGCTGCAGACCCTCTCTTGCTTTATCCATTACTGGCTTTTACGCTGCACCGGTTGGTGTCTTTCATGTCCATAGAAGGAGAACTAAAGCTGTTACTGCCTAATTTACTAAGTTTCTGTGATAGAGCTATGTAACATACAGATTTGCTTTACAGAATGAACAGTGATCTCTGCTTTTGGTTTCTATAGTTTGCTTTCTGGAGTTGATCAAAACACAAGTCTTGTTAGTTGCTTGTGTTGCCAACCACCAGAGAAGCTGCTGCAGACACTTTCATGCCTTATGCTTTACTTGCTTACACTCTGTACCAGTTAGTGTTTCCCATGTCTATAGAGCAAGAGCAAAGCTGGTATTGCCTAATTTGATAGAGTTCCATGTATGAGCTATGTAACATAAAGATTTGCTTTTCAGAGTGAACAGTGATCTCTGCTTTTGGTTTCCATGGCTTGCTTTCTGGAGTTGATGAAAACACAAGTCATGTTAGTTGTTTGTGCTGCCAACCAGCAGAGAAGCTGCTGCAGACCCTCTCTTGCCTTATCCATTTCTGGCTTTTACGCTGCACCGGTTGGTGTCTTTCATGTCCATAGAAGGAGAACTAAAGCTGTTACTGCCTAATTTACTAAGTTTCTGTGATAGAGCTATGTAACATAAAGATTTGCTTTACAGAGTGAACAGTGATCTCTGCTTTTGGTTTCTATGGTTTGCTTTCTGGAGTTGATCAAAACACAAGTCTTGGCTGTTGTTTGTGTTCCCAAGAAATAGAGAAGCTGCTGAAGGCGCTTTCCTGCCTTTTGCAGTACCGGTTTACACTTTGCACATGTATGTGTTTTGCTTGTCACCAGACCACGAATAAAGGTGGGTACTTCCTAATTTGCTTGATTTCCATGAAAGAGCCATGTAACAGAAACCTTTCCTTTGACACTCCACCGGTTGATGTTTCTCATGTCTATAGAGCAAGACCAAAGCTGTTACTGCTTAATTTGCAAAGTTTCCATGAAAGAGCACTGTAACATAAAGCTTTGCTTTTCCGAGTGAACAGTGGTTTCTGCTTTTGGTTTCCATGGCTTGCTTTCTGGAGTTGATGAAAACACAAGTCATGTTAGTTGTTTGTGCTGCCAACCAGCAGAGAAGCTGCTGCAGACACTCTCTTGCTTTATCCATTACTGGCTTTTACGCTGCACCGGTTGGTGTCTTTCATGTCCATAGAAGGAGAACTAAAGCTGTTACTGCCTAATTTACTAAGTTTCTGTGATAGAGCTATGTAACATACAGATTTGCTTTACAGAGTGAACAGTGATCTCTGCTTTTGGTTTCTATAGTTTGCTTTCTGGAGTTGATCAAAACACAAGTCTTGTTAGTTGCTTGTGTTGCCAACCACCAGAGAAGCTGCTGCAGACACTTTCATGCCTTATGCTTTCTTTGCTTACACTCTGTAC
This sequence comes from Prinia subflava, assembly GCF_021018805.1. Lineage (NCBI taxonomy): Eukaryota > Metazoa > Chordata > Aves > Passeriformes > Cisticolidae > Prinia > Prinia subflava. The sequence goes on along the minus strand of NW_026960631.1, from coordinate 23,989 downwards.
CAGTTAGTGTTTCCCATGTCTATAGAGCAAGAGCAAAGCTGGTATTGCCTAATTTGGTAGAGTTCCATGTAAGAGCTATGTAACATAAAGATTTGCTTTTCAGAGTGAACAGTGATCTCTGCTTTTGGTTTCCAGGGCTTGCTTTCTGGAGTTGATCAAAACACAAGTCTTGTTAGTTGCTTGTGTTGCCAACCACCAGAGAAGCTGCTGCAGACACTTTCATGCCTTATCCTTTACTTGCTTACACTCTGTACCAGTTAGTGTTTCCCATGTCTATAGAGCAAGACCAAAGCTGGTATTGCCTAATTTGGTAGAGTTCCATGTAAGAGCTATGTAACATAAAGATTTGCTTTTCAGAGTGAACAGTGATCTCTGCTTTTGGTTTCCATGGCTTGCTTTCTGGAGTTGATGAAAACACAAGTCATGTTAGTTGTTTGTGCTGCCAACCAGCAGAGAAGCTGCTGCAGACCCTCTCTTGCCTTATCCATTACTGGCTTTTACGCTGCACCGGTTGGTGTCTTTCATGTCCATAGGAGGAGAACTAAAGCTGTTACTGCCTAATTTACTAAGTTTCTGTGATAGAGCTATGTAACATAAAGATTTGCTTTACAGAGTGAACTGTGATCTCTGCTTTTGGTTTCTATGGTTTGCTTTCTGGAGTTGATCAAAACACAAGTCTTGTTAGTTGCTTGTGTTGCCAACCACCAGAGAAGCTGCTGCAGACACTTTCATGCCTTATGCTTTCTTTGCTTACACTCTGTACCAGTTAGTGTTTCCCATGTCTATAGAGCAAGACCAAAGCTGGTATTGCCTAATTTGGTAGAGTTCCATGTAAGAGCTATGTAACATAAAGATTTGCTTTACAGAATGAACTGTGATCTCTGCTTTTGGTTTCCATGGCTTGCTTTCTGGAGTTGATGAAAACACAAGTCATGTTAGTTGTTTGTGCTGCCAACCAGCAGAGAAGCTGCTGCAGACCCTCTCTTGCCTTATCCATTACTGGCTTTTACGCTGCACCGGTTGGTGTCTTTCATGTCCATAGAAGGAGAACTAAAGCTGTTACTGCCTAATTTACTAAGTTTCTGTGATAGAGCTATGTAACATAAAGATTTGCTTTACAGAGTGAACAGTGATCTCTGCTTTTGGTTTCTATGGTTTGCTTTCTGGAGTTGATCAAAACACAAGTCTTGTCTGTTGTTTGTGTTCTCAAGAAATAGAGAAGCTGCTGAAGGCGCTTTCCTGCCTTTTGCAGTACCGGTTTACACTTTGCACATGTATGTGTTTTGCTTGTCACCAGACCACTAATAAAGGTGGGTACTTCCTAATTTGCTTGATTTCCATGAAAGAGCCATGTAACAGAAACCTTTCCTTTGACACTCCACCGGTTGATGTTTCTCATGTCTATAGAGCAAGACCAAAGCTGTTACTGCTTAATTTGCTAAGTTTCCATGAAAGAGCACTGTAACATAAAGCTTTGCTTTTCCGAGTGAACAGTGATTTCTGCTTTTGGTTTCCATGGCTTGCTTTCTGGAGTTGATGAAAACACAAGTCATGTTAGTTGTTTGTGCTGCCAACCAGCAGAGAAGCTGCTGCAGACCCTCTCTTGCTTTATCCATTACTGGCTTTTACGCTGCACCGGTTGGTGTCTTTCATGTCCATAGAAGGAGAACTAAAGCTGTTACTGCCTAATTTACTAAGTTTCTGTGATAGAGCTATGTAACATACAGATTTGCTTTACAGAATGAACAGTGATCTCTGCTTTTGGTTTCTATAGTTTGCTTTCTGGAGTTGATCAAAACACAAGTCTTGTTAGTTGCTTGTGTTGCCAACCACCAGAGAAGCTGCTGCAGACACTTTCATGCCTTATGCTTTCTTTGCTTACACTCTGTACCAGTTAGTGTTTCCCATGTCTATAGAGCAAGACCAAAGCTGGTATTGCCTAATTTGATAGAGTTCCATGTAAGAGCTATGTAACATAAAGATTTGCTTTTCAGAGTGAACAGTGATCTCTGCTTTTGGTTTCCATGGCTTGCTTTCTGGAGTTGATGAAAACACAAGTCATGTTAGTTGTTTGTGCTGCCAACCAGCAGAGAAGCTGCTGCAGACCCTCTCTTGCCTTATCCATTTATGGCTTTTACGCTGCACCTTTGGTGTCTTTCATGTCCATAGAAGGAGAACTAAAGCTGTTACTGCCTAATTTACTAAGTTTCTGTGATAGAGCTATGTAACATAAAGATTTGCTTTACAGAGTGAACAGTGATCTCTGCTTTTGGTTTCTATGGTTTGCTTTCTGGAGTTGATCAAAACACAAGTCTTGGCTGTTGTTTGTGTTCCCAAGAAATAGAGAAGCTGCTGAAGGCCCTTTCCTGCCTTTTGCAGTACCGGTTTACACTTTGCACATGTATGTGTTTTGCTTGTCACCAGACCACGAATAAAGGTGGGTACTTCCTAATTTGCTTGATTTCCATGAAAGAGCCATGTAACAGAAACCTTTCCTTTGACACTCCACCGGTTGATGTTTCTCATGTCTATAGAGCAAGACCAAAGCTGTTACTGCCTAATTTGCAAAGTTTCCATGAAAGAGCACTGTAACATAAAGCTTTGCTTTTCCGAGTGAACAGTGGTTTCTGCTTTTGGTTTCCATGGCTTGCTTTCTGGAGTTGATGAAAACACAAGTCATGTTAGTTGTTTGTGCTGCCAACCAGCAGAGAAGCTGCTGCAGACCCTCTCTTGCTTTATCCATTACTGGCTTTTACGCTGCACCGGTTGGTGTCTTTCATGTCCATAGAAGGAGAACTAAAGCTGTTACTGCCTAATTTACTAAGTTTCTGTGATAGAGCTATGTAACATACAGATTTGCTTTACAGAGTGAACAGTGATCTCTGCTTTTGGTTTCTATAGTTTGCTTTCTGGAGTTGATCAAAACACAAGTCTTGTTAGTTGCTTGTGTTGCCAACCACCAGAGAAGCTGCTGCAGACACTTTCATGCCTTATGCTTTACTTGCTTACACTCTGTACCAGTTAGTGTTTCCCATGTCTATAGAGCAAGAGCAAAGCTGGTATTGCCTAATTTGGTAGAGTTCCATGTAAGAGCAATGTAACATAAAGATTTGCTTTACAGAGTGAACTGTGATCTCTGCTTTTGGTTTCCAGGGCTTGCTTTCTGGAGTTGATCAAAACACAAGTCTTGTTAGTTGCTTGTGTTGCCAACCAGCAGAGAAGCTGCTGCAGACACTTTCATGCCTTATCCTTTACTTGCTTACACTCTGTACCAGTTAGTGTTTCCCATGTCTATAGAGCAAGACCAAAGCTGGTATTGCCTAATTTGGTAGAGTTCCATGTAAGAGCTATGTAACATAAAGATTTGCTTTTCAGAGTGAACAGTGATCTCTGCTTTTGGTTTCCATGGCTTGCTTTCTGGAGTTGATGAAAACACAAGTCATGTTAGTTGTTTGTGCTGCCAACCAGCAGAGAAGCTGCTGCAGACCCTCTCTTGCCTTATCCATTACTGGCTTTTACGCTGCACCGGTTGGTGTCTTTCATGTCCATAGGAGAAGAACTAAAGCTGTTACTGCCTAATTTACTAAGTTTCTGTGATAGAGCTATGTAACATAAAGATTTGCTTTACAGAGTGAACTGTGATCTCTGCTTTTGGTTTCTATGGTTTGCTTTCTGGAGTTGATCAAAACACAAGTCTTGTTAGTTGCTTGTGTTGCCAACCAGCAGAGAAGCTGCTGCAGACACTTTCATGCCTTATGCTTTCTTTGCTTACACTCTGTACCAGTTAGTGTTTCCCATGTCTATAGAGCAAGACCAAAGCTGGTATTGCCTAATTTGGTAGAGTTCCATGTAAGAGCTATGTAACATAAAGATTTGCTTTACAGAGTGAACAGTGATCTCTGCTTTTGGTTTCTATAGTTTGCTTTCTGGAGTTGATGAAAACACAAGTCTTGTTAGTTGCTTGTGTTGCCAACCACCAGAGAAGCTGCTGCAGACACTTTCATGCCTTATGCTTTCTTTGCTTACACTCTGTACCAGTTAGTGTTTCCCATGTCTATAGAGCAAGACCAAAGCTGGTATTGCCTAATTTGATAGAGTTCCATGTAAGAGCTATGTAACATAAAGATTTGCTTTACAGAATGAACTGTGATCTCTGCTTTTGGTTTCCATGGCTTGCTTTCTGGAGTTGATGAAAACACAAGTCATGTTAGTTGTTTGTGCTGCCAACCAGCAGAGAAGCTGCTGCAGACCCTCTCTTGCCTTATCCATTACTGGCTTTTACGCTGCACCGGTTGGTGTCTTTCATGTCCATAGAAGGAGAACTAAAGCTGTTACTGCCTAATTTACTAAGTTTCTGTGATAGAGCTATGTAACATAAAGATTTGCTTTACAGAGTGAACAGTGATCTCTGCTTTTGGTTTCTATGGTTTGCTTTCTGGAGTTGATCAAAACACAAGTCTTGTCTGTTGTTTGTGTTCTCAAGAAATAGAGAAGCTGCTGAAGGCGCTTTCCTGCCTTTTGCAGTACCGGTTTACACTTTGCACATGTATGTGTTTTGCTTGTCACCAGACCACGAATAAAGGTGGGTACTTCCTAATTTGCTTGATTTCCATGAAAGAGCCATGTAACAGAAACCTTTCCTTTGACACTCCACCGGTTGATGTTTCTCATGTCTATAGAGCAAGACCAAAGCTGTTACTGCTTAATTTGCTAAGTTTCCATGAAAGAGCACTGTAACATAAAGCTTTGCTTTTCCGAGTGAACAGTGGTTTCTGCTTTTGGTTTCCATGGCTTGCTTTCTGGAGTTGATGAAAACACAAGTCATGTTAGTTGTTTGTGCTGCCAACCAGCAGAGAAGCTGCTGCAGACCCTCTCTTGCTTTATCCATTACTGGCTTTTACGCTGCACCGGTTGGTGTCTTTCATGTCCATAGAAGGAGAACTAAAGCTGTTACTGCCTAATTTACTAAGTTTCTGTGATAGAGCTATGTAACATACAGATTTGCTTTACAGAATGAACAGTGATCTCTGCTTTTGGTTTCTATAGTTTGCTTTCTGGAGTTGATCAAAACACAAGTCTTGTTAGTTGCTTGTGTTGCCAACCAGCAGAGAAGCTGCTGCAGACACTTTCATGCCTTATGCTTTCTTTGCTTACACTCTGTACCAGTTAGTGTTTCCCATGTCTATAGAGCAAGACCAAAGCTGGTATTGCCTAATTTGATAGAGTTCCATGTAAGAGCTATGTAACATAAAGATTTGCTTTTCAGAGTGAACAGTGATCTCTGCTTTTGGTTTCCATGGCTTGCTTTCTGGAGTTGATGAAAACACAAGTCATGTTAGTTGTTTGTGCTGCCAACCAGCAGAGAAGCTGCTGCAGACCCTCTCTTGCCTTATCCATTACTGGCTTTTACGCTGCACCGGTTGGTGTCTTTCATGTCCATAGAAGGAGAACTAAAGCTGTTACTGCCTAATTTACTAAGTTTCTGTGATAGAGCTATGTAACATAAAGATTTGCTTTACAGAGTGAACTGTGATCTCTGCTTTTGGTTTCTATGGTTTGCTTTCTGGAGTTGATCAAAACACAAGTCTTGTCTGTTGTTTGTGTTCTCAAGAAATAGAGAAGCTGCTGAAGGCGCTTTCCTGCCTTTTGCAGTACCGGTTTACACTTTGCACATGTATGTGTTTTGCTTGTCACCAGACCACGAATAAAGGTGGGTACTTGCTAATTTGCTTGATTTCCATGAAAGAGCCATGTAACAGAAACCTTTCCTTTGACACTCCACCGGTTGATGTTTCTCATGTCTATAGAGCAAGACCAAAGCTGTTACTGCCTAATTTGCAAAGTTTCCATGAAAGAGCACTGTAACATAAAGCTTTGCTTTTCCGAGTGAACAGTGGTTTCTGCTTTTGGTTTCCATGGCTTGCTTTCTGGAGTTGATGAAAACACAAGTCATGTTAGTTGTTTGTGCTGCCAACCAGCAGAGAAGCTGCTGCAGACACTCTCTTGCTTTATCCATTACTGGCTTTTACGCTGCACCGGTTGGTGTCTTTCATGTCCATAGAAGGAGAACTAAAGCTGTTACTGCCTAATTTACTAAGTTTCTGTGATAGAGCTATGTAACATACAGATTTGCTTTACAGAGTGAACAGTGATCTCTGCTTTTGGTTTCTATAGTTTGCTTTCTGGAGTTGATCAAAACACAAGTCTTGTTAGTTGCTTGTGTTGCCAACCACCAGAGAAGCTGCTGCAGACACTTTCATGCCTTATGCTTTACTTGCTTACACTCTGTACCAGTTAGTGTTTCCCATGTCTATAGAGCAAGAGCAAAGCTGGTATTGCCTAATTTGGTAGAGTTCCATGTAAGAGCTATGTAACATAAAGATTTGCTTTTCAGAGTGAACAGTGATCTCTGCTTTTGGTTTCCATGGCTTGCTTTCTGGAGTTGATGAAAACACAAGTCATGTTAGTTGTTTGTGCTGCCAACCAGCAGAGAAGCTGCTGCAGACCCTCTCTTGCCTTATCCATTACTGGCTTTTACGCTGCACCGGTTGGTGTCTTTCATGTCCATAGAAGGAGAACTAAAGCTGTTACTGCCTAATTTACTAAGTTTCTGTGATAGAGCTATGTAACATAAAGATTTGCTTTACAGAGTGAACAGTGATCTCTGCTTTTGGTTTCTATGGTTTGCTTTCTGGAGTTGATCAAAACACAAGTCTTGGCTGTTGTTTGTGTTCCCAAGAAATAGAGAAGCTGCTGAAGGCGCTTTCCTGCCTTTTGCAGTACCGGTTTACACTTTGCACATGTATGTGTTTTGCTTGTCACCAGACCACGAATAAAGGTGGGTACTTCCTAATTTGCTTGATTTCCATGAAAGAGCCATGTAACAGAAACCTTTCCTTTGACACTCCACCGGTTGATGTTTCTCATGTCTATAGAGCAAGACCAAAGCTGTTACTGCCTAATTTGCAAAGTTTCCATGAAAGAGCACTGTAACATAAAGCTTTGCTTTTCCGAGTGAACAGTGGTTTCTGCTTTTGGTTTCCATGGCTTGCTTTCTGGAGTTGATGAAAACACAAGTCATGTTAGTTGTTTGTGCTGCCAACCAGCAGAGAAGCTGCTGCAGACACTCTCTTGCTTTATCCATTACTGGCTTTTACGCTGCACCGGTTGGTGTCTTTCATATCCATAGAAGGAGAACTAAAGCTGTTACTGCCTAATTTACTAAGTTTCTGTGATAGAGCTATGTAACATACAGATTTGCTTTACAGAGTGAACTGTGATCTCTGCTTTTGGTTTCTATAGTTTGCTTTCTGGAGTTGATCAAAACACAAGTCTTGTTAGTTGCTTGTGTTGCCAACCACCAGAGAAGCTGCTGCAGACACTTTCATGCCTTATGCTTTCTTTGCTTACACTCTGTACCAGTTAGTGTTTCCCATGTCTATAGAGCAAGAGCAAAGCTGGTATTGCCTAATTTGGTAGAGTTCCATGTAAGAGCAATGTAACATAAAGATTTGCTTTACAGAGTGAACTGTGATCTCTGCTTTTGGTTTCCAGGGCTTGCTTTCTGGAGTTGATCAAAACACAAGTCTTGTTAGTTGCTTGTGTTGCCAACCAGCAGAGAAGCTGCTGCAGACACTTTCATGCCTTATGCTTTCTTTGCTTACACTCTGTACCAGTTAGTGTTTCCCATGTCTATAGAGCAAGACCAAAGCTGGTATTGCCTAATTTGGTAGAGTTCCATGTAAGAGCTATGTAACGTAAAGATTTGCTTTTCAGAGTGAACAGTGATTTCTGCTTTTGGTTTCCATGGCTTGCTTTCTGGAGTTGATGAAAACACAAGTCATGTTAGTTGTTTGTGCTGCCAACCAGCAGAGAAGCTGCTGCAGACCCTCTCTTGCCTTATCCATTACTGGCTTTTACGCTGCACCGGTTGGTGTCTTTCATGTCCATAGGAGGAGAACTAAAGCTGTTACTGCCTAATTTACTGTTTCTGTGATAGAGCTATGTACATAAAGATTTGCTTTACAGAGTGAACTGTGACCTCTGCTTTTGGTTTCTATGGTTTGCTTTCTGGAGTTGATCAAAACACAAGTCTTGTTAGTTGCTTGTGTTGCCAACCAGCAGAGAAGCTGCTGCAGACACTTTCATGCCTTATGCTTTACTTGCTTACACTCTGTACCAGTTAGTGTTTCCCATGTCTATAGAGCAAGACCAAAGCTGGTATTGCCTAATTTGATAGAGTTCCATGTAAGAGCTATGTAACATAAAGATTTGCTTTTCAGAGTGAACAGTGATCTCTGCTTTTGGTTTCCATGGCTTGCTTTCTGGAGTTGATGAAAACACAAGTCATGTTAGTTGTTTGTGCTGCCAACCAGCAGAGAAGCTGCTGCAGACCCTCTCTTGCCTTATCCATTACTGGCTTTTACGCTGCACCGGTTGGTGTCTTTCATGTCCATAGAAGGAGAACTAAAGCTGTTACTGCCTAATTTACTAAGTTTCTGTGATAGAGCTATGTAACATAAAGATTTGCTTTACAGAGTGAACTGTGATCTCTGCTTTTGGTTTCTATGGTTTGCTTTCTGGAGTTGATCAAAACACAAGTCTTGTCTGTTGTTTGTGTTCTCAAGAAATAGAGAAGCTGCTGAAGGCGCTTTCCTGCCTTTTGCAGTACCGGTTTACACTTTGCACATGTATGTGTTTTGCTTGTCACCAGACCACGAATAAAGGTGGGTACTTCCTAATTTGCTTGATTTCCATGAAAGAGCCATGTAACAGAAACCTTTCCTTTGACACTCCACCGGTTGATGTTTCTCATGTCTATAGAGCAAGACCAAAGCTGTTACTGCCTAATTTGCAAAGTTTCCATGAAAGAGCACTGTAACATAAAGCTTTGCTTTTCCGAGTGAACAGTGGTTTCTGCTTTTGGTTTCCATGGCTTGCTTTCTGGAGTTGATGAAAACACAAGTCATGTTAGTTGTTTGTGCTGCCAACCAGCAGAGAAGCTGCTGCAGACACTCTCTTGCTTTATCCATTACTGGCTTTTACGCTGCACCGGTTGGTGTCTTTCATGTCCATAGAAGGAGAACTAAAGCTGTTACTGCCTAATTTACTAAGTTTCTGTGATAGAGCTATGTAACATACAGATTTGCTTTACAGAGTGAACTGTGATCTCTGCTTTTGGTTTCTATAGTTTGCTTTCTGGAGTTGATCAAAACACAAGTCTTGTTAGTTGCTTGTGTTGCCAACCACCAGAGAAGCTGCTGCAGACACTTTCATGCCTTATGCTTTACTTGCTTACACTCTGTACCAGTTAGTGTTTCCCATGTCTATAGAGCAAGACCAAAGCTGGTATTGCCTAATTTGGTAGAGTTCCATGTAAGAGCTATGTAACATAAAGATTTGCTTTACAGAGTGAACTGTGATCTCTGCTTTTGGTTTCCAGGGCTTGCTTTCTGGAGTTGATCAAAACACAAGTCTTGTTAGTTGCTTGTGTTGCCAACCAGCAGAGAAGCTGCTGCAGACACTTTCATGCCTTATCCTTTACTTGCTTACACTCTGTACCAGTTAGTGTTTCCCATGTCTATAGAGCAAGACCAAAGCTGGTATTGCCTAATTTGATAGAGTTCCATGTAAGAGCTATGTAACATAAAGATTTGCTTTTCAGAGTGAACAGTGATCTCTGCTTTTGGTTTCCATGGCTTGCTTTCTGGAGTTGATGAAAACACAAGTCCTGTTAGTTGTTTGTGCTGCCAACCAGCAGAGAAGCTGCTGCAGACCCTCTCTTGCCTTATCCATTACTGGCTTTTACGCTGCACCGGTTGGTGTCTTTCATGTCCATAGGAGGAGAACTAAAGCTGTTACTGCCTAATTTACTAAGTTTCTGTGATAGAGCTATGTAACATAAAGATTTGCTTTACAGAGTGAACTGTGATCTCTGCTTTTGGTTTCTATGGTTTGCTTTCTGGAGTTGATCAAAACACAAGTCTTGTTAGTTGCTTGTGTTGCCAACCAGCAGAGAAGCTGCTGCAGACACTTTCATGCCTTATGCTTTACTTGCTTACACTCTGTACCAGTTAGTGTTTCCCATGTCTATAGAGCAAAACCAAAGCTGGTATTGCCTAATTTGGTAGAAGTTCCATGTAAGAGCTATGTAACATAAAGATTTGCTTTACAGAGTGAACAGTGATCTCTGCTTTTGGTTTCTATAGTTTGCTTTCTGGAGTTGATCAAAACACAAGTCTTGTTAGTTGCTTGTGTTGCCAACCAGCAGAGAAGCTGCTGCAGACACTTTCATGCCTTATGCTTTACTTGCTTACACTCTGTACCAGTTAGTGTTTCCCATGTCTATAGAGCAAGACCAAAGCTGGTATTGCCTAATTTGTAGAGTTCCATGTAAGAGCTATGTAACATAAAGATTTGCTTTACAGAGTGAACAGTGATCTCTGCTTTTGGTTTCTATGGTTTGCTTTCTGGAGTTGATCAAAACACAAGTCTTGTCTGTTGTTTGTGTTCTCAAGAAATAGAGAAGCTGCTGAAGGCGCTTTCCTGCCTTTTGCAGTACCGGTTTACACTTTGCACATGTATGTGTTTTGCTTGTCACCAGACCACGAATAAAGGTGGGTACTTCCTAATTTGCTTGATTTCCATGAAAGAGCCATGTAACAGAAACCTTTCCTTTGACACTCCACCGGTTGATGTTTCTCATGTCTATAGAGCAAGACCAAAGCTGTTACTGCCTAATTGCAAAGTTTCCATGAAAGAGCACTGTAACATAAAGCTTTGCTTTTCCGAGTGAACAGTGGTTTCTGCTTTTGGTTTCCATGGCTTGCTTTCTGGAGTTGATGAAAACACAAGTCATGTTAGTTGTTTGTGCTGCCAACCAGCAGAGAAGCTGCTGCAGACACTCTCTTGCTTTATCCATTACTGGCTTTTACGCTGCACCGGTTGGTGTCTTTCATGTCCATAGAAGGAGAACTAAAGCTGTTACTGCCTAATTTACTAAGTTTCTGTGATAGAGCTATGTAACATACAGATTTGCTTTACAGAGTGAACAGTGATCTCTGCTTTTGGTTTCTATAGTTTGCTTTCTGGAGTTGATCAAAACACAAGTCTTGTTAGTTGCTTGTGTTGCCAACCACCAGAGAAGCTGCTGCAGACACTTTCATGCCTTATGCTTTACTTGCTTACACTCTGTACCAGTTAGTGTTTCCCATGTCTATAGAGCAAGAGCAAAGCTGGTATTGCCTAATTTGGTAGAGTTCCATGTAAGAGCTATGTAACATAAAGATTTGCTTTTCAGAGTGAACAGTGATCTCTGCTTTTGGTTTCCATGCTTGCTTTCTGGAGTTGATGAAAACACAAGTCATGTTAGTTGTTTGTGCTGCCAACCAGCAGAGAAGCTGCTGCAGACCCTCTCTTGCCTTATCCATTACTGGCTTTTACGCTGCACCGGTTGGTGTCTTTCATGTCCATAGAAGGAGAACTAAAGCTGTTACTGCCTAATTTACTAAGTTTCTGTGATAGAGCTATGTAACATAAAGATTTGCTTTACAGAGTGAACAGTGATCTCTGCTTTTGGTTTCTATGGTTTGCTTTCTGGAGTTGATCAAAACACAAGTCTTGGCTGTTGTTTGTGTTCCCAAGAAATAGAGAAGCTGCTGAAGGCGCTTTCCTGCCTTTTGCAGTACCGGTTTACACTTTGCACATGTATGTGTTTTGCTTGTCACCAGACCACGAATAAAGGTGGGTACTTCCTAATTTGCTTGATTTCCATGAAAGAGCCATGTAACAGAAACCTTTCCTTTGACACTCCACCGGTTGATGTTTCTCATGTCTATAGAGCAAGACCAAAGCTGTTACTGCCTAATTTGCAAAGTTTCCATGAAAGAGCACTGTAACATAAAGCTTTGCTTTTCCGAGTGAACAGTGGTTTCTGCTTTTGGTTTCCATGGCTTGCTTTCTGAGTTGATGAAAACACAAGTCATGTTAGTTGTTTGTGCTGCCAACCAGCAGAGAAGCTGCTGCAGACACTCTCTTGCTTTATCCATTACTGGCTTTTACGCTGCACCGGTTGGTGTCTTTCATATCCATAGAAGGAGAACTAAAGCTGTTACTGCCTAATTTACTAAGTTTCTGTGATAGAGCTATGTAACATACAGATTTGCTTTACAGAGTGAACTGTGATCTCTGCTTTTGGTTTCTATAGTTTGCTTTCTGGAGTTGATCAAAACACAAGTCTTGTTAGTTGCTTGTGTTGCCAACCACCAGAGAAGCTGCTGCAGACACTTTCATGCCTTATGCTTTCTTTGCTTACACTCTGTACCAGTTAGTGTTTCCCATGTCTATAGAGCAAGAGCAAAGCTGGTATTGCCTAATTTGGTAGAGTTCCATGTAAGAGCAATGTAACATAAAGATTTGCTTACAGAGTGAACTGTGATCTCTGCTTTTGGTTTCCAGGCTTGCTTTCTGGAGTTGATCAAAACACAAGTCTTGTTAGTTGCTTGTGTTGCCAACCAGCAGAGAAGCTGCTGCAGACACTTCATGCCTTATGCTTTCTTTGCTTACACTCTGTACCAGTTAGTGTTTCCATGTCTATAGAGCAAGACCAAAGCTGGTATTGCCTAATTTGGTAGAGTTCCATGTAAGAGCTATGTAACGTAAATATTTGCTTTTCAGAGTGAACAGTGATTTCTGCTTTTGGTTTCCATGGCTTGCTTTCTGGAGTTGATGAAAACACAAGTCATGTTAGTTGTTTGTGCTGCCAACCAGCAGAGAAGCTGCTGCAGACCCTCTCTTGCCTTATCCATTACTGGCTTTTACGCTGCACCGGTTGGTGTCTTTCATGTCCATAGGAGGAGAACTAAAGCTGTTACTGCCTAATTTACTGTTTCTGTGATAGAGCTATGTAACATAAAGATTTGCTTTACAGAGTGAACTGTGACCTCTGCTTTTGGTTTCTATGGTTTGCTTTCTGGAGTTGATCAAAACACAAGTCTTGTTAGTTGCTTGTGTTGCCAACCAGCAGAGAAGCTGCTGCAGACACTTTCATGCCTTATGCTTTACTTGCTTACACTCTGTACCAGTTAGTGTTTCCCATGTCTATAGAGCAAGACCAAAGCTGGTATTGCCTAATTTGATAGAGTTCCATGTAAGAGCTATGTAACATAAAGATTTGCTTTTCAGAGTGAACAGTGATCTCTGCTTTTGGTTTCCATGGCTTGCTTTCTGGAGTTGATGAAAACACAAGTCATGTTAGTTGTTTGTGCTGCCAACCAGCAGAGAAGCTGCTGCAGACCCTCTCTTGCCTTATCCATTACTGGCTTTTACGCTGCACCGGTTGGTGTCTTTCATGTCCATAGAAGGAGAACTAAAGCTGTTACTGCCTAATTTACTAAGTTTCTGTGATAGAGCTATGTAACATAAAGATTTGCTTTACAGAGTGAACTGTGATCTCTGCTTTTGGTTTCTATGGTTTGCTTTCTGGAGTTGATCAAAACACAAGTCTTGTCTGTTGTTTGTGTTCTCAAGAAATAGAGAAGCTGCTGAAGGCGCTTTCCTGCCTTTTGCAGTACCGGTTTACACTTTGCACATGTATGTGTTTTGCTTGTCACCAGACCACGAATAAAGGTGGGTACTTCCTAATTTGCTTGATTTCCATGAAAGAGCCATGTAACAGAAACCTTTCCTTTGACACTCCCACCGGTTGATGTTTCTCATGTCTATAGAGCAAGACCAAAGCTGTTACTGCCTAATTTGCAAAGTTTCCATGAAAGAGCACTGTAACATAAAGCTTTGCTTTTCCGAGTGAACAGTGGTTTCTGCTTTTGGTTTCCATGCTTGCTTTCTGGAGTTGATGAAAACACAAGTCATGTTAGTTGTTTGTGCTGCCAACCAGCAGAGAAGCTGCTGCAGACACTCTCTTGCTTTATCCATTACTGGCTTTTACGCTGCACCGGTTGGTGTCTTTCATGTCCATAGAAGGAGAACTAAAGCTGTTACTGCCTAATTACTAAGTTTCTGTGATAGAGCTATGTAACATACAGATTTGCTTTACAGAGTGAACTGTGATCTCTGCTTTTGGTTTCTATAGTTTGCTTTCTGGAGTTGATCAAAACACAAGTCTTGTTAGTTGCTTGTGTTGCCAACCACCAGAGAAGCTGCTGCAGACACTTTCATGCCTTATGCTTTACTTGCTTACACTCTGTACCAGTTAGTGTTTCCCATGTCTATAGAGCAAGACCAAAGCTGGTATTGCCTAATTTGGTAGAGTTCCATGTAAGAGCTATGTAACATAAAGATTTGCTTTACAGAGTGAACTGTGATCTCTGCTTTTGGTTTCCAGGGCTTGCTTTCTGGAGTTGATCAAAACACAAGTCTTGTTAGTTGCTTGTGTTGCCAACCAGCAGAGAAGCTGCTGCAGACACTTTCATGCCTTATCCTTTACTTGCTTACACTCTGTACCAGTTAGTGTTTCCCATGTCTATAGAGCAAGACCAAAGCTGGTATTGCCTAATTTGATAGAGTTCCATGTAAGAGCTATGTAACATAAAGATTTGCTTTTCAGAGTGAACAGTGATCTCTGCTTTTGGTTTCCATGGCTTGCTTTCTGGAGTTGATGAAAACACAAGTCCTGTTAGTTGTTTGTGCTGCCAACCAGCAGAGAAGCTGCTGCAGACCCTCTCTTGCCTTATCCATTACTGGCTTTTACGCTGCACCGGTTGGTGTCTTTCATGTCCATAGGAGGAGAACTAAAGCTGTTACTGCCTAATTTACTAAGTTTCTGTGATAGAGCTATGTAACATAAAGATTTGCTTTACAGAGTGAACTGTGATCTCTGCTTTTGGTTTCTATGGTTTGCTTTCTGGAGTTGATCAAAACACAAGTCTTGTTAGTTGCTTGTGTTGCCAACCAGCAGAGAAGCTGCTGCAGACACTTTCATGCCTTATGCTTTACTTGCTTACACTCTGTACCAGTTAGTGTTTCCCATGTCTATAGAGCAAAACCAAAGCTGGTATTGCCTAATTTGGTAGAGTTCCATGTAAGAGCTATGTAACATAAAGATTTGCTTTACAGAGTGAACAGTGATCTCTGCTTTTGGTTTCTATAGTTTGCTTTCTGGAGTTGATCAAAACACAAGTCTTGTTAGTTGCTTGTGTTGCCAACCAGCAGAGAAGCTGCTGCAGACACTTTCATGCCTTATGCTTTACTTGCTTACACTCTGTACCAGTTAGTGTTTCCCATGTCTATAGAGCAAGACCAAAGCTGGTATTGCCTAATTTGGTAGAGTTCCATGTAAGAGCTATGTAACATAAAGATTTGCTTTACAGAGTGAACAGTGATCTCTGCTTTTGGTTTCTATGGTTTGCTTTCTGGAGTTGATCAAAACACAAGTCTTGTCTGTTGTTTGTGTTCTCAAGAAATAGAGAAGCTGCTGAAGGCGCTTTCCTGCCTTTTGCAGTACCGGTTTACACTTTGCACATGTATGTGTTTTGCTTGTCACCAGACCACGAATAAAGGTGGGTACTTCCTAATTTGCTTGATTTCCATGAAAGAGCCATGTAACAGAAACCTTTCCTTTGACACTCCACCGGTTGATGTTTCTCATGTCTATAGAGCAAGACAAAAGCTGTTACTGCTTAATTTGCTAAGTTTCCATGAAAGAGCACTGTAACATAAAGCTTTGCTTTTCCGAGTGAACAGTGGTTTCTGCTTTTGGTTTCCATGGCTTGCTTTCTGGAGTTGATGAAAACACAAGTCATGTTAGTTGTTTGTGCTGCCAACCAGCAGAGAAGCTGCTGCAGACCCTCTCTTGCTTTATCCATTACTGGCTTTTACGCTGCACCGGTTGGTGTCTTTCATGTCCATAGAAGGAGAACTAAAGCTGTTACTGCCTAATTTACTAAGTTTCTGTGATAGAGCTATGTAACATACAGATTTGCTTTACAGAATGAACAGTGATCTCTGCTTTTGGTTTCTATAGTTTGCTTTCTGGAGTTGATCAAAACACAAGTCTTGTTAGTTGCTTGTGTTGCCAACCACCAGAGAAGCTGCTGCAGACACTTTCATGCCTTATGCTTTACTTGCTTACACTCTGTACCAGTTAGTGTTTCCCATGTCTATAGAGCAAGAGCAAAGCTGGTATTGCCTAATTTGATAGAGTTCCATGTATGAGCTATGTAACATAAAGATTTGCTTTTCAGAGTGAACAGTGATCTCTGCTTTTGGTTTCCATGGCTTGCTTTCTGGAGTTGATGAAAACACAAGTCATGTTAGTTGTTTGTGCTGCCAACCAGCAGAGAAGCTGCTGCAGACCCTCTCTTGCCTTATCCATTTCTGGCTTTTACGCTGCACCTTTGGTGTCTTTCATGTCCATAGAAGGAGAACTAAAGCTGTTACTGCCTAATTTACTAAGTTTCTGTGATAGAGCTATGTAACATAAAGATTTGCTTTACAGAGTGAACAGTGATCTCTGCTTTTGGTTTCTATGGTTTGCTTTCTGGAGTTGATCAAAACACAAGTCTTGGCTGTTGTTTGTGTTCCCAAGAAATAGAGAAGCTGCTGAAGGCGCTTTCCTGCCTTTTGCAGTACCGGTTTACACTTTGCACATGTATGTGTTTTGCTTGTCACCAGACCACGAATAAAGGTGGGTACTTCCTAATTTGCTTGATTTCCATGAAAGAGCCATGTAACAGAAACCTTTCCTTTGACACTCCACCGGTTGATGTTTCTCATGTCTATAGAGCAAGACCAAAGCTGTTACTGCTTAATTTGCTAAGTTTCCATGAAAGAGCACTGTAACATAAAGCTTTGCTTTTCCGAGTGAACAGTGGTTTCTGCTTTTGGTTTCCATGGCTTGCTTTCTGGAGTTGATGAAAACACAAGTCATGTTAGTTGTTTGTGCTGCCAACCAGCAGAGAAGCTGCTGCAGACCCTCTCTTGCTTTATCCATTACTGGCTTTTACGCTGCACCGGTTGGTGTCTTTCATGTCCATAGAAGGAGAACTAAAGCTGTTACTGCCTAATTTACTAAGTTTCTGTGATAGAGCTATGTAACATACAGATTTGCTTTACAGAATGAACAGTGATCTCTGCTTTTGGTTTCTATAGTTTGCTTTCTGGAGTTGATCAAAACACAAGTCTTGTTAGTTGCTTGTGTTGCCAACCACCAGAGAAGCTGCTGCAGACACTTTCATGCCTTATGCTTTCTTTGCTTACACTCTGTACCAGTTAGTGTTTCCCATGTCTATAGAGCAAGAGCAAAGCTGGTATTGCCTAATTTGATAGAGTTCCATGTATGAGCTATGTAACATAAAGATTTGCTTTTCAGAGTGAACAGTGATCTCTGCTTTTGGTTTCCATGGCTTGCTTTCTGGA
This sequence comes from Prinia subflava, assembly GCF_021018805.1. Lineage (NCBI taxonomy): Eukaryota > Metazoa > Chordata > Aves > Passeriformes > Cisticolidae > Prinia > Prinia subflava. The sequence goes on along the minus strand of NW_026960631.1, from coordinate 6,616 downwards.
GTTGATGAAAACACAAGTCATGTTAGTTGTTTGTGCTGCCAACCAGCAGAGAAGCTGCTGCAGACCCTCTCTTGCCTTATCCATTTCTGGCTTTTACGCTGCACCTTTGGTGTCTTTCATGTCCATAGAAGGAGAACTAAAGCTGTTACTGCCTAATTTACTAAGTTTCTGTGATAGAGCTATGTAACATAAAGATTTGCTTTACAGAGTGAACAGTGATCTCTGCTTTTGGTTTCTATGGTTTGCTTTCTGGAGTTGATCAAAACACAAGTCTTGGCTGTTGTTTGTGTTCCCAAGAAATAGAGAAGCTGCTGAAGGCGCTTTCCTGCCTTTTGCAGTACCGGTTTACACTTTGCACATGTATGTGTTTTGCTTGTCACCAGACCACGAATAAAGGTGGGTACTTCCTAATTTGCTTGATTTCCATGAAAGAGCCATGTAACAGAAACCTTTCCTTTGACACTCCACCGGTTGATGTTTCTCATGTCTATAGAGCAAGACCAAAGCTGTTACTGCTTAATTTGCAAAGTTTCCATGAAAGAGCACTGTAACATAAAGCTTTGCTTTTCCGAGTGAACAGTGGTTTCTGCTTTTGGTTTCCATGGCTTGCTTTCTGGAGTTGATGAAAACACAAGTCATGTTAGTTGTTTGTGCTGCCAACCAGCAGAGAAGCTGCTGCAGACCCTCTCTTGCTTTATCCATTACTGGCTTTTACGCTGCACCGGTTGGTGTCTTTCATGTCCATAGAAGGAGAACTAAAGCTGTTACTGCCTAATTTACTAAGTTTCTGTGATAGAGCTATGTAACATACAGATTTGCTTTACAGAGTGAACAGTGATCTCTGCTTTTGGTTTCTATAGTTTGCTTTCTGGAGTTGATCAAAACACAAGTCTTGTTAGTTGCTTGTGTTGCCAACCACCAGAGAAGCTGCTGCAGACACTTTCATGCCTTATGCTTTCTTTGCTTACACTCTGTACCAGTTAGTGTTTCCCATGTCTATAGAGCAAGAGCAAAGCTGGTATTGCCTAATTTGGTAGAGTTCCATGTAAGAGCTATGTAACATAAAGATTTGCTTTTCAGAGTGAACAGTGATCTCTGCTTTTGGTTTCCAGGGCTTGCTTTCTGGAGTTGATCAAAACACAAGTCTTGTTAGTTGCTTGTGTTGCCAACCAGCAGAGAAGCTGCTGCAGACACTTTCATGCCTTATCCTTTACTTGCTTACACTCTGTACCAGTTAGTGTTTCCCATGTCTATAGAGCAAGACCAAAGCTGGTATTGCCTAATTTGGTAGAGTTCCATGTAAGAGCTATGTAACATAAAGATTTGCTTTTCAGAGTGAACAGTGATCTCTGCTTTTGGTTTCCATGGCTTGCTTTCTGGAGTTGATGAAAACACAAGTCATGTTAGTTGTTTGTGCTGCCAACCAGCAGAGAAGCTGCTGCAGACCCTCTCTTGCCTTATCCATTACTGGCTTTTACGCTGCACCGGTTGGTGTCTTTCATGTCCATAGGAGGAGAACTAAAGCTGTTACTGCCTAATTTACTAAGTTTCTGTGATAGAGCTATGTAACATAAAGATTTGCTTTACAGAGTGAACTGTGATCTCTGCTTTTGGTTTCTATGGTTTGCTTTCTGGAGTTGATCAAAACACAAGTCTTGTTAGTTGCTTGTGTTGCCAACCACCAGAGAAGCTGCTGCAGACACTTTCATGCCTTATGCTTTCTTTGCTTACACTCTGTACCAGTTAGTGTTTCCCATGTCTATAGAGCAAGACCAAAGCTGGTATTGCCTAATTTGGTAGAGTTCCATGTAAGAGCTATGTAACATAAAGATTTGCTTTACAGAATGAACTGTGATCTCTGCTTTTGGTTTCCATGGCTTGCTTTCTGGAGTTGATGAAAACACAAGTCATGTTAGTTGTTTGTGCTGCCAACCAGCAGAGAAGCTGCTGCAGACCCTCTCTTGCCTTATCCATTACTGGCTTTTACGCTGCACCGGTTGGTGTCTTTCATGTCCATAGAAGGAGAACTAAAGCTGTTACTGCCTAATTTACTAAGTTTCTGTGATAGAGCTATGTAACATAAAGATTTGCTTTACAGAGTGAACAGTGATCTCTGCTTTTGGTTTCTATGGTTTGCTTTCTGGAGTTGATCAAAACACAAGTCTTGGCTGTTGTTTGTGTTCCCAAGAAATAGAGAAGCTGCTGAAGGCCCTTTCCTGCCTTTTGCAGTACCGGTTTACACTTTGCACATGTATGTGTTTTGCTTGTCACCAGACCACGAATAAAGGTGGGTACTTCCTAATTTGCTTGATTTCCATGAAAGAGCCATGTAACAGAAACCTTTCCTTTGACACTCCACCGGTTGATGTTTCTCATGTCTATAGAGCAAGACCAAAGCTGTTACTGCCTAATTTGCAAAGTTTCCATGAAAGAGCACTGTAACATAAAGCTTTGCTTTTCCGAGTGAACAGTGGTTTCTGCTTTTGGTTTCCATGGCTTGCTTTCTGGAGTTGATGAAAACACAAGTCATGTTAGTTGTTTGTGCTGCCAACCAGCAGAGAAGCTGCTGCAGACCCTCTCTTGCTTTATCCATTACTGGCTTTTACGCTGCACCGGTTGGTGTCTTTCATGTCCATAGAAGGAGAACTAAAGCTGTTACTGCCTAATTTACTAAGTTTCTGTGATAGAGCTATGTAACATACAGATTTGCTTTACAGAGTGAACAGTGATCTCTGCTTTTGGTTTCTATAGTTTGCTTTCTGGAGTTGATCAAAACACAAGTCTTGTTAGTTGCTTGTGTTGCCAACCACCAGAGAAGCTGCTGCAGACACTTTCATGCCTTATGCTTTACTTGCTTACACTCTGTACCAGTTAGTGTTTCCCATGTCTATAGAGCAAGAGCAAAGCTGGTATTGCCTAATTTGGTAGAGTTCCATGTAAGAGCAATGTAACATAAAGATTTGCTTTACAGAGTGAACTGTGATCTCTGCTTTTGGTTTCCAGGGCTTGCTTTCTGGAGTTGATCAAAACACAAGTCTTGTTAGTTGCTTGTGTTGCCAACCAGCAGAGAAGCTGCTGCAGACACTTTCATGCCTTATCCTTTACTTGCTTACACTCTGTACCAGTTAGTGTTTCCCATGTCTATAGAGCAAGACCAAAGCTGGTATTGCCTAATTTGGTAGAGTTCCATGTAAGAGCTATGTAACATAAAGATTTGCTTTTCAGAGTGAACAGTGATCTCTGCTTTTGGTTTCCATGGCTTGCTTTCTGGAGTTGATGAAAACACAAGTCATGTTAGTTGTTTGTGCTGCCAACCAGCAGAGAAGCTGCTGCAGACCCTCTCTTGCCTTATCCATTACTGGCTTTTACGCTGCACCGGTTGGTGTCTTTCATGTCCATAGGAGGAGAACTAAAGCTGTTACTGCCTAATTTACTAAGTTTCTGTGATAGAGCTATGTAACATAAAGATTTGCTTTACAGAGTGAACTGTGATCTCTGCTTTTGGTTTCTATGGTTTGCTTTCTGGAGTTGATCAAAACACAAGTCTTGTTAGTTGCTTGTGTTGCCAACCAGCAGAGAAGCTGCTGCAGACACTTTCATGCCTTATGCTTTCTTTGCTTACACTCTGTACCAGTTAGTGTTTCCCATGTCTATAGAGCAAGACCAAAGCTGGTATTGCCTAATTTGGTAGAGTTCCATGTAAGAGCTATGTAACATAAAGATTTGCTTTACAGAGTGAACAGTGATCTCTGCTTTTGGTTTCTATAGTTTGCTTTCTGGAGTTGATGAAAACACAAGTCTTGTTAGTTGCTTGTGTTGCCAACCAGCAGAGAAGCTGCTGCAGACACTTTCATGCCTTATGCTTTCTTTGCTTACACTCTGTACCAGTTAGTGTTTCCCATGTCTATAGAGCAAGACCAAAGCTGGTATTGCCTAATTTGATAGAGTTCCATGTAAGAGCTATGTAACATAAAGATTTGCTTTTCAGAGTGAACAGTGATCTCTGCTTTTGGTTTCCATGGCTTGCTTTCTGGAGTTGATGAAAACACAAGTCATGTTAGTTGTTTGTGCTGCCAACCAGCAGAGAAGCTGCTGCAGACCCTCTCTTGCCTTATCCATTACTGGCTTTTACGCTGCACCGGTTGGTGTCTTTCATGTCCATAGAAGGAGAACTAAAGCTGTTACTGCCTAATTTACTAAGTTTCTGTGATAGAGCTATGTAACATAAAGATTTGCTTTACAGAGTGAACAGTGATCTCTGCTTTTGGTTTCTATGGTTTGCTTTCTGGAGTTGATCAAAACACAAGTCTTGTCTGTTGTTTGTGTTCTCAAGAAATAGAGAAGCTGCTGAAGGCGCTTTCCTGCCTTTTGCAGTACCGGTTTACACTTTGCACATGTATGTGTTTTGCTTGTCTCCAGACCACGAATAAAGGTGGGTACTTCCTAATTTGCTTGATTTCCATGAAAGAGCCATGTAACAGAAACCTTTCCTTTGACACTCCACCGGTTGATGTTTCTCATGTCTATAGAGCAAGACCAAAGCTGTTACTGCCTAATTTGCAAAGTTTCCATGAAAGAGCACTGTAACATAAAGCTTTGCTTTTCCGAGTGAACAGTGGTTTCTGCTTTTGGTTTCCATGGCTTGCTTTCTGGAGTTGATGAAAACACAAGTCATGTTAGTTGTTTGTGCTGCCAACCAGCAGAGAAGCTGCTGCAGACCCTCTCTTGCTTTATCCATTACTGGCTTTTACGCTGCACCGGTTGGTGTCTTTCATGTCCATAGAAGGAGAACTAAAGCTGTTACTGCCTAATTTACTAAGTTTCTGTGATAGAGCTATGTAACATACAGATTTGCTTTACAGAGTGAACAGTGATCTCTGCTTTTGGTTTCTATAGTTTGCTTTCTGGAGTTGATCAAAACACAAGTCTTGTTAGTTGCTTGTGTTGCCAACCACCAGAGAAGCTGCTGCAGACACTTTCATGCCTTATCCTTTACTTGCTTACACTCTGTACCAGTTAGTGTTTCCCATGTCTATAGAGCAAGACCAAAGCTGGTATTGCCTAATTTGGTAGAGTTCCATGTAGAGCTATGTAACATAAAGATTTGCTTTTCAGAGTGAACAGTGATCTCTGCTTTTGGTTTCCATGGCTTGCTTTCTGGAGTTGATGAAAACACAAGTCATGTTAGTTGTTTGTGCTGCCAACCAGCAGAGAAGCTGCTGCAGACCCTCTCTTGCCTTATCATTACTGGCTTTTTACGCTGCACCGGTTGGTGTCTTTCATGTCCATAGGAGGAGAACTAAAGCTGTTACTGCCTAATTTACTAAGTTTCTGTGATAGAGCTATGTAACATAAAGATTGCTTTACAGAGTGAACTGTGATCTCTGCTTTTGGTTTCTAAGGTTTGCTTTCTGGAGTTGATCAAAACACAAGTCTTGTTAGTTGCTTGTGTTGCCAACCAGCAGAGAAGCTGCTGCAGACACTTTCATGCCTTATGCTTTACTTGCTTACACTCTGTACCAGTTAGTGTTTCCCATGTCTATAGAGCAAGACCAAAGCTGGTATTGCCTAATTTGGTAGAGTTCCATGTAAGAGCTATGTAACATAAAGATTTGCTTTACAGAGTGAACAGTGATCTCTGCTTTTGGTTTCTATAGTTTGCTTTCTGGAGTTGATCAAAACACAAGTCTTGTTAGTTGCTTGTGTTGCCAACCAGCAGAGAAGCTGCTGCAGACACTTTCATGCCTTATGCTTTACTTGCTTACACTCTGTACCAGTTAGTGTTTCCCATGTCTATAGAGCAAGACCAAAGCTGGTATTGCCTAATTTGGTAGAGTTCCATGTAAGAGCTATGTAACATAAAGATTTGCTTTACAGAGTGAACAGTGATCTCTGCTTTTGGTTTCTATGGTTTGCTTTCTGGAGTTGATCAAAACACAAGTCTTGGCTGTTGTTTGTGTTCCCAAGAAATAGAGAAGCTGCTGAAGGCCCTTTCCTGCCTTTTGCAGTACCGGTTTACACTTTGCACATGTATGTGTTTTGCTTGTCACCAGACCACGAATAAAGGTGGGTACTTCCTAATTTGCTTGATTTCCATGAAAGAGCCATGTAACAGAAACCTTTCCTTTGACACTCCAACCGGTTGATGTTTCTCATGTCTATAGAGCAAGACCAAAGCTGTTACTGCTTAATTTGCTAAGTTTCCATGAAAGAGCACTGTAACATAAAGCTTTGCTTTTCCGAGTGAACAGTGGTTTCTGCTTTTGGTTTCCATGGCTTGCTTTCTGGAGTTGATGAAAACACAAGTCATGTTAGTTGTTTGTGCTGCCAACAGCAGAGAAGCTGCTGCAGACACTGTCTTGCTTTATCCATTACTGGCTTTTACGCTGCACCGTTGGTGTCTTTCATGTCCATAGAAGGAGAACTAAAGCTGTTACTGCCTAATTACTAAGTTTCTGTGATAGAGCTATGTAACATACAGATTTGCTTTACAGAGTGAACTGTGATCTCTGCTTTTGGTTTCTATAGTTTGCTTTCTGGAGTTGATCAAAACACAAGTCTTGTTAGTTGCTTGTGTTGCCAACCACCAGAGAAGCTGCTGCAGACACTTTCATGC
>NW_026960630.1:0-100314 GCF_021018805.1 Prinia subflava | reverse complement strand
GTATTCCTCGTCTGCAGAGCAAGAGCAAAGGTTTTAGGATCTAAATTGCTTGATTTCCTTGGAAGAGATATGTAGAACACTGTGCTTTGCTGTTGCTGTGTTGGTTTTCTCAAGACACAAACCCTGTTTGTTCCCTGTGTTTTCAGCAAGCAGAGAAGCTGCTGCAGACACTTTCTTGCCCCTTTTCCACAAGTGAAGTATATTTTGTACCAGTTGGTGTATTCCTTGTCTGCAGAGCAAGAGCAAAGGTTTTAGGATCTAAATTGCTTGTTTCCATGGAAGAGCTATGTAGAACACTATGCTTTGCTGTTGCTGTGTTGGTTTTCTCAAGACACAAGTCCTGTTGGTTGTCTGTGTTTGCAGCAAGCAGAGAAGCTGCTGCAGACACTTTCTTGCCCCTTTTTCACAAGTGAAGTATATTTTGTACCAGTTGGTGTATTCCTCGTCTGCAGAGCAAGAGCAAAGGTGTTAGGACCTAAATTCCTTGATTTCCATGGAAGAGCTCTGTAGAACACTATGCTTTGCTGTTGCTGTGTTGGTTTTCTCAAGACACAAGTCCTGTTGGTTGTCTGTGTTTGCAGCAAGCAGAGAAGCTGCTGCAGACACTTTCTTGCCCCTTTTTCACAAGTGAAGTATATTTTGTACCAGTTGGTGTGTTCCTCGTCTGCAGAGACGGATCAAAGGTTTTTAGGACCTAAATTGCTTGATTTCATTGGAAGAGCTATTAAGAACACTATGCTTTGCTGTTGCTGTGTTGGTTTTCTAAACACACAAGCCCTGTTTTTTTCCCTGTGTTTTCAGCAAGCAGAGAAGCTCTTGAAGACACGTACCTGCTTCTCCACTACTGACGTATATTTTGTACCAGTTGGTGTGTTCCTCGTCTGCAGAGACGGATCAAAGGTTTTAGGACTTAAATTGCTTGATTTCATTGGAAGAGCTATTAAGAACACTATGCTTTGCTGTTACTGTGTTGGTTTTCTAAAGACACAAGCCCTGTTTGTTCCCTGTGTTTTCAGCAAGCAGAGAAGCTCTTGAAGACACGTACCTGCTTTCTCCACTACTGACGTATATTTTGTACCAGTTGGTGTGTTCCTCGTCTGCAAAGCAAGAGCAAAGGTTTTAGGACTTAAATTGCTTGATTTCCATGAAGAGCTCTGTAGAACACTATGCTTTGCTGTTGCTGTGTCGGTTTTTCTCAAGACACAAGTCTTGTTGGTTGTCTGAGTTTCCAGCGAGCAGAAAAGCTGCTGCAGACACTTTCTTGCCCCTTTTCCACAAGTGAAGTATATTTTGTACCAGTTGGTGTATTCCTCGTCTGCAGAGCAAGAGCAAAGGTTTTAGGATCTAAATTGCTTGTTTTCCATTGAAGAGCTATGTAGAACACTATGCTTTGCTGTTGCTGTGTTGGTTTTCTAAAGACACAAACCCTGTTTGTTCCCTGTGTTTTCAGCAAGCAGAGAAGCTGCTGCAGACACTTTCTTGCCCCTTTTCCACAAGTGAAGTATATTTTGTACCAGTTGGTGTATTCCTTGTCTGCAGAGCAAGAGCAAAGGTTTTAGGATCTAAATTGCTTGTTTTCCATGGAAGAGCTATGTAGAACACTATGCTTTGCTGTTGCTGTGTTGGTTTTCTCAAGACACAAGTCCTGTTGGTTGTCTGTGTTTTCAGCAAGCAGAGAAGCTGCTGCAGACACTTTCTTGCCCCTTTTCCACAAGTGAAGTATATTTTGTACCAGTTGGTGTATTCCTCGTCTGCAGAGCAAGAGCAAAGGTTTTAGGATCTAAATTGCTTGTTTTCCATGGAAGAGCTCTGTAGAACACTATGCTTTGCTGTTGCTGTGTTGGTTTTCTCAAGACACAAGTCTGTTGGTTGTCTGTGTTTGCAGCAAGCAGAGAAGCTGCTGCAGACACTTTCTTTGCCCCTTTTTCACAAGTGAAGTATATTTTGTACCAGTTGGTGTGTTCCTCGTCTGCAGAATTAAGAACACTATGCTTTGCTGTTGCTGTGTTGGTTTTCTAAACACACAAGCCCTGTTTGTTCCCTGTGTTTTCAGCAAGCAGAGAAGCTCTTGAAGACACGTACCTGCTTTCTCCACTACTGACGTATATTTTGTACCAGTGGTGTGTTCCTCGTCTGCAAAGCAAGAGCAAAGGTTTTAGGACTAAAATTGCTTGATTTCCATGGAAGAGCTCTGTAGAACACTATGCTTTGCTGTTACTGTGTTGGTTTTCTCAAGACACAAGTCTTGTTGGTTGTATGTGTTTCCAGCGAGCAGAAAAGCTGCTGCAGACACTTTCTTGCCCCTTTTCCACAAGTGAAGTATATTTTGTACCAGTTGGTGTATTCCTCTTCTGCAGAGCAAGAGCAAAGGTTTTAGGATCTAAATTGCTTGTTTTCCATGGAAGAGCCTCTGTAGAACACTATGCTTTGCTGTTGCTGTGTCGGTTTTCTCAAGACACAAGTCCTGTTGGTTGTCTGTGTTTTGCAGCAAGCAGAGAAGCTGCTGCAGACACTTTCTTGCCCCTTTTTCACAAGTGAAGTCATATTTTGTACCCAGTTGGTGTGTTCCTCGTCTGCAAAGCAAGAGCAAATGTGTTAGGACCTAAATTGCTTGATTTCCATGGAAGAGCTCTGTAGAACACTATGCTTTGCTGTTGCTGTGTTGGTTTTCTCAAGAAACAAACCCTGTTTGTTCTCTGTACTTGCAGCGAGCAGAGAGCTCTTGAAGACACGTACCTGCTTTCTCCACTACTGACGTATATTTTGTACCAGTTGGTGTATTCTCGTCTGGAGAGCAGGAGCAAAGGTTTTAGGACCTAAATTGCTTGATTTCCTTGGAAGAGATCATGTAGAACACTGTGCTTTGCTGTTACTGGTGTTGTTTACTCAAGACACAAGCCTTGTTAGTTGTATGTGTTTCCAGCGAGCAGAAAAGCTGCTGCAGACACTTTCTTGCCCCTTTTCCACAAGTGAAGTATATTTTGTACCAGTTGGTGTATTCCTCGTCTGCAGAGCAAGAGCAAAGGTTTTAGGATCTAATTGCTTGTTTTCCATGGAAGAGCTATGTAGAACACTATGGTTTTCGGTTGCTGTGGTTTGTTTTCTCAAGACACAAGCCCTGTTTGTTCTCTGTGTTTTCAGCAAGCAGAGAAGCTGCTGCAGACACTTTCTTGCTCCTTTTCCACTAGTGAAGTATATTTTGTACCAGTTGGTGTATTCCTCGTCTGCAGAGCAAGAGCAAAGGTTTTAGGATCTAAATTGCTTGATTTCCTTGAGAGATATGTAGCATCTGTAGACACTTTGCTTGCTGTTGCTGTGTTGGTTTTCTCAAGACACAAACCCTGTTTGTTCCCTGTGTTTTCAGCAAGCAGAGAAGCTGCTGCAGACACTTTCTTGCCCCTTTTCCACAAGTGAAGTATATTTTGTACCAGTTGGTGTATTCCTTGTCTGCAGAGCAAGAGCAAAGGTTTTAGGATCTAAATTGCTTGTTTTCCATGGAAGAGCTATGTAGAACACTATGCTTTGCTGTTGCTGTGTTGGTTTTCTCAAGACACAAGTCCTGTTGGTTGTCTGTGTTTGCAGCAAGCAGAGAAGCTGCTGCAGACACTTTCTTGCCCCTTTTTCACAAGTGAAGTATATTTTGTACCAGTTGGTGTATTCCTCGTCTGCAGAGCAAGAGCAAAGGTGTTAGGACCTAAATTCCTTGATTTCCATGGAAGAGCTCTGTAGAACACTATGCTTTGCTGTTGCTATGTCGGTTTTCTCAAGAAAACAAACCCTGTTTGTTCTCTGTACTTGCAGCGAGCAGAGAGAAGCTCTTGAAGACACGTACCTGCTTTCTCCACTACTGACGTATATTTTGTACCAGTTGGTGTATTCCTCGTCTGGAGAGCAGGAGCAAAGGTTTTAGGACCTAAATTGCTTGATTTCGCTTGGAAGAGATATGTAGAACACTGTGCTTTGCTGTTGCTGTGTTGGTTTTTCTCAAGACACAAGCCTTGTTAGTTGTATGTGGTTTCCAGCGAGCAGAAAAGCTGCTGCAGACACTTTCTTGCCCCTTTTCCACAAGTGAAGTATATTTTGTACCAGTCTGGTGTATTCCTCGTCTGCAGAGCAAGAGCAAAGGTTTTAGGATCTAAATTGCTTGTTTTCCATGGAAGAGCCTATGTAGAACACTATGCTTGCTGTTGCTGTGTTGGTTTTCTCAAGACACAAGCCCTGTTTGTTCTCTGTGTTTTCAGCAAGCAGAGAAGCTGCTGCAGACACTTTCTTGCTCCTTTTCCACTAGTGAAGTATATTTTGTACCAGTTGGTGTATTCCTCGTCTTGCAGAGCAAGAGCAAAGGTTTTAGGGTCTAAATTGCTTGTTTTCCATGGAAGAGCTATGTAGAACACTATGCTTTTGCTGTTGCTGTGTTGTTTTCTCAAGACAACAAGTCCTGTTGGTTGTCTGTGTTTGCAGCAAGCAGAGAAGCTGCTGCAGACACTTTCTTGCCCCTTTTTCACAAGTGAAGTATATTTTGTACCAGTTGGTGTGTTCCTCGTCTGCAGAGACGGATCAAAGGTTTTAGGACCTAAATTGCTTGATTTCATTGGAAGAGCTATTACGAACACTATGCTTTGCTGTTGCTGTGTTGGTTTTCTAAACACACAAGCCCTGTTTTTTCCCTGTGTTTTCAGCAAGCAGAGAAGCTCTTGAAGACACGTACCTGCTTTCTCCACTACTGACGTATATTTTGTACCAGTTGGTGTGTTCCTCGTCTGGAGAGCAGGAGCAAAGGTTTTAGGACCTAAATTGCTTGATTTCCTTGGAAGAGATATGTAGAACACTGTGCTTTGCTGTTACTGTGTTGGTTTACTCAAGACACAAGCCTTGTTAGGTTGTATGTGTTTCCAGCGAGCAGAAAAGCTGCTGCAGACCACTTTCTTGCCCCTTTTCCACAACTGAAGTATATTTTGTACCAGTTGGTGTATTCCTCGTCTGCAGAGCAAGAGCAAAGGTTTTAGGATCCTAATTGCTTGTTTTCCATGGAAGAGCTATGTAGAACACTATGGTTTTCGGTTGCTGTGTTTGTTTTCTCAAGACACAAGCCCTGTTTGTTCTCTGTGTTTTCAGCAAGCAGAGAAGCTGCTGCAGACACTTTCTTGCTCCTTTTCCACTAGTGAAGTATATTTTGTACCAGTTGTCGTAATTCCTCGTCTGCAGAGCAAGAGCAACGGTTTTTAGGATCTAAATTGCTTGATTTCCTTGGAAGAGATATGTAGAACACTGTGCTTTGCTGTTGCTGTGTTGGTTTTTCTCAAGACACAAACCCTGTTTGTTCCCTGTGTTTTCAGCAAGCAGAGAAGCTGCTGCAGACACTTTCTTGCCCCTTTTCCACAAGTGAAGTATATTTTGTACCAGTTGGTGTATTCCTTGTCTGCAGAGCAAGAGCAAAGGTTTTAGGATCTAAATTGCTTGTTATCCATGGAAGAGCTATGTAGAACACTATGCTTTGCTGTTGCTGTGTTGGTTTTCTAAAGACACAAACCCTGTTTGTTCCCTGTGTTTTTCAGCAAGCAGAGAAGCTGCTGCAGACACTTTCTTGCCCCTTTTCCACAAGTGAAGTATATTTTGTACCAGTTGGTGTATTCCTTGTCTGCAGAGCAAGAGCAAAGGTTTTAGGATCTAAATTGCTTGTTTTCCATGGAAGAGCTCTGTAGAACACTATGCTTTGCTGTTGCTGTGTTGGTTTTCTCAAGACACAAGTCCTGTTGGTTGTCTGTGTTTTCAGCAAGCAGAGAAGCTGCTGCAGACACTTTCTTGCCCCTTTTCCACAAGTGAAGTATATTTTGTACCAGTTGGTGTATTCCTCGTCTGCAGAGCAAGAGCAAAGGTTTTAGGATCTAAATTGCTTGTTTTCCATGGAAGAGCTATGTAGAACACTATGCTTTGCTGTTGCTGTGTTGGTTTTCTCAAGACACAAGTCCTGTTTGTTCCCTGTGTTTGCAGCAAGCAGAGAAGCTGCTGCAGACACTTTCTTGCCCCTTTTTCACAAGTGAAGTATATTTTGTACCAGTTGGTGTGTTCCTCGTCTGCAGAGACGGATCAAAGGTTTTAGGATCTAAATTGCTTGATTTCATTGGAAGAGCTATTAAGAACACTATGCTTTGCTGTTGCTGTGTTGGTTTTCTAAACACACAAGCCCTGTTTGTTCCCTGTGTTTTTCAGCAAGCAGAGAAGATCTTGAAGACACGTACCTGCTTTCTCCACTACTGACGTATATTTTGTACCAGTTGGTGTGTTCCTCGTCTGCAAAGCAAGAGCAAAGGTTTTAGGACTAAAATTGCTTGATTTCCATGGAAGAGCTCTGTAGAACACTATGCTTTGCTGTTACTGTGTTGGTTTTCTCAAGACACAAGTCTTGTTGGTTGTATGTGTTTCCAGCGAGCAGAAAAGCTGCTGCAGACACTTTCTTGCCCCTTTTCCACAAGTGAAGTATATTTTGTACCAGTTGGTGTATTCCTCGTCTGCAGAGCAAGAGCAAAGGTTTTAGGATCTAAATTGCTTGTTTTCCATGAAGAGCTCTGTAGAACACTATGCTTTGCTGTTGCTGTGTTGGTTTTCTCAAGACACAACCCTGTTTGTTCCCTGTGTTTTCAGCAAGCAGAGAAGCTGCTGCAGACACTTTCTTGCCCCTTTTCCACAAGTGAAGTATATTTTGTACCAGTTGGTGTATTCCTCTTCTGCAGAGCAAGAGCAAAGGTTTTAGGATCTAATTGCTTTGTTTTCCATGGAAGAGCTCTGTAGAACACTATGCTTTGCTGTTGCTGTGTCGGTTTTCTCAAGACACAAAGTCCTGTTGGTTGTCTGTGTTTGCAGCAAGCAGAGAAGCTGCTGCAGACACTTTCTTGCCCCTTTTCACAAGTGAAGTATATTTTGTACCAGTTGGTGTGTTCCTCGTCTGCAAAGCAAGAGCAAATGTGTTAGGACCTAAATTGCTTGATTTCCATGGAAGAGCTCTGTAGAACACTATGCTTTGCTGTTGCTGTGTTGGTTTTCTCAAGAAACAAACCCTGTTTGTTCTCTGTACTTGCAGCGAGCAGAGAAGCTCTTGAAGACACGTACCTGCTTTCTCCACTACTGACGTATATTTTGTACCAGTTGGTGTATCTCCTCGTCTGGAGAGCAGGAGCAAAGGTTTTAGGACCTAAATTGCTTGATTTCCTTGGAAGAGATATGTAGAACACTGTGCTTTGCTGTTACTGTGTTGGTTTACTCAAGACACAAGGCCTTGTTAGTTGTATGTGTTTCCAGCGAGCAGAAAAGCTGCTGCAGACACTTTCTTGCCCCTTTCCACAACTGAAGTATATTTTTGTACCAGTTGGTGTAGTCCCTCGTCTGCAGAGCAAGAGCAGAAAGGTTTAGGATCTAAATTGCTTTGTTTTCCATGGAAGAGCTATGGTAGAACACTATGCTTTGCTGTTGCTGTGTGTTTTGTTTTCTCAAGACACAAGCCCTGTTTGTTCTCTGTGTTTCTCAGCAAGCAGAGAAGCTGCTGCAGACACTTTCTTGCTCCTTTTCCACTAGTGAAGTATATTTTGTACCAGTTGGTGTATTCCTCGTCTGCAGAGCAAGAGCAAAGGTTTTAGGACCTAAATTGCTTGATTTCCTTGGAAGAGATATGTAGAACACTGCTGCTTTGCTGTTGCTGTGTTGGTTTTCTCAAGACACAAACCCTGTTTGTTCCCTGTGTTTTCAGCAAGCAGAGAAGCTGCTGCAGACACTTTCTTGCCCCTTTTCCACAAGTGAAGTATATTTTGTACCAGTTGGTGTATTCCTCGTCTGCAGAGCAAGAGCAAAGGTTTAGGATCTAAAATTGCTTGTTTTCCAATGGAAGAGCTATGTAGAACACTATGCTTTGCTTGTTGCTGTGTTGGTTTTCTAAAGACACAAAACCCTGTTTGTTCCCTGTGTTTTCAGCAAGCAGAGAAGCTGCTGCAGACACTTTCTTGCCCCTTTTCCACAAGTGAAGTATATTTTTGTACCAGTTGGTGTATTCCTCTTCTGCAGAGCAAGAGCAAAGGTTTTAGGATCTAAATTGCTTGTTTTCCATGGAAGAGCTCTGTAGAACACTATGCTTTGCTGTTGCTGTTGTTGGTTTTCTCAAGACACAAGTCCTGTTGGTTGTCTGTGTTTGCAGCAAGCAGAGAAGAAGCTGCTGCAGACACTTTCTTGCCCCTTTTTCACAAGTGAAGTATATTTTTGTACCAGTTGGTGTGTTCCTCGTCTGCAGAGCAAGAGCAAAGGTTTTAGGACCTAAATTGCTTGATTTCATTGGAAGAGCTATTAAGAACACCTATGCTTTGCTGTTGCTGTGTTGGTTTTCTAAACACACAAGCCCTGTTTTTTTCCCTGTGTTTTCAGCAAGCAGAGAAGCTCTTGAAGACACGTACCTGCTTTCTCCACTACTGACGTATATTTTGTACCAGTTGGGTGTGTTCCTCTGTCTGCAGAGACGGATCAAAGGTTTTAGGACTTAAATTGCTTGATTTCATTGGAAGAGCTATTAAGAACAGCTATGCTTTGCTGTTGCTGTGTTGGTTTTCTAAAGACACAAGCCCTGTTTGTTCCCTGTCGTTTTCAGCAAGCAGAGAAGCTCTTGAAGACACGTACCTGCTTTCTCCACTACTGACGTATATTTTGTACCAGTTGGTGTATTCCTCGTCTGCAGAGCAGGAGCAAAGGTTTTAGGACCTAAATTGCTTGATTTCCTCTGGAAGAGATATGTAGAACACTGTGCTTTGCTGTTGCTGTGTTGGTTTTCTCAAGGACACAAACCCTGTTTGTTCCCTGTGTTTTTCAGCAAGCAGAGAAGCTGCTGCAGACACTTTCTTGCCCCTTTTCCACAAGTGAAGTATATTTTGTACCAGTTGGTGTATTCCTCGTCTGCAGAGCAAGAGCAAAGGTTTTAGGATCTAAATTGCTTGTTTTCCATGGAAGAGCTATGTAGAACACTATGCTTTGCTGTTGCTGTGTTGGTTTTCTAAAGACACAAACCCTGTTTGTTCCCTGTGTTTTCAGCAAGCAGAGAAGCTGCTGCAGACACTTTCTTGCCCCTTTTCCACTAGTGAAGTATATTTTGTACCAGTTGGTGTATTCCTTGTCTGCAGAGCAAGAGCAAATGGTTTTAGGACCTAAATTGCTTGATTTCCTTGGAAAGAGATATGTAGAACACTGTGCTTTGCTGTTGCTGTGTTGGTTTTCTCAAGACACAAACCCTGTTTGTTCCCTGTGTTTTCAGCAAGCAGAGAAGCTGCTGCAGACACTTTCTTGCCCCTTTTCCACAAGTGAAGTATATTTTGTACCAGTTGGTGTATTCCTCGTCTGCAGAGCAAGAGCAAAGGTTTTAGGATCTAAATTGCTTGTTTTCCATGGAAGAGCTATGTAGAACACTATGCTTTGCTGTTGCTGTGTTGGTTTTCTAAAGACACAAACCCTGTTTGTTCCCTGTGTTTTCAGCAAGCAGAGAAGCTGCTGCAGACACTTTCTTGCCCCTTTTCCACAAGTGAAGTATATTTTGTACCAGTTGGTGTATTCCTAGTCTGCAGAGCAAGAGCAAAGGTTTTAGGATCTAAATTGCTTGTTTTCCATGGAAGAGCTATGTAGAACACTATGCTTTGCTGTTGCTGTGTTGGTTTTCTCAAGACACAAGTCCTGTTGGTTGTCTGTGTTTTCAGCAAGCAGAGAAGCTGCTGCAGACACTTTCTTGCTCCTTTTCCACTAGTGAAGTATATTTTGTACCAGTTGGTGTATTCCTCGTCTGCAGAGCAAGAGCAAAGGTTTTAGGATCTAAATTGCTTGTTTTCCATGGAAGAGCTATGTAGAACACTATGCTTTGCTGTTGCTGTGTTGGTTTTCTCAAGACACAAGTCCTGTTGGTTGTCTGTGTTTGCAGCAACAGAGAAGCTGCTGCAGACACTTTCTTGCTCCTTTTCCACTAGTGAAGTATATTTTGTACCAGTTGGTGTATTCCTCGTCTGCAGAGCAAGAGCAAAGGTTTTAGGATCTAAATTGCTTGTTTTCCATGGAAGAGCTATGTAGAACACTATGCTTTGCTGTTGCTGTGTTGGTTTTCTCAAGACACAAGTCCTGTTGGTTGTCTGTGTTTGCAGCAAGCAGAGAAGCTGCTGCAGACACTTTCTTGCCCCTTTTCCACAAGTGAAGTATATTTTGTACCAGTTGGTGTATTCCTCGTCTGCAGAGCAAGAGCAAAGGTGTTAGGACCTAAATTGCTTGATTTCCATGGAAGAGCTCTGTAGAACACTATGCTTTGCTGTTGCTGTGTCGGTTTTCTCAAGAAACAAACCCTGTTTGTTCTCTGTACTTGCAGCGAGCAGAGAAGCTCTTGAAGACACGTACCTGCTTTCTCCACTACTGACGTATATTTTGTACCAGTTGGTGTATTCCTCGTCTGGAGAGCAGGAGCAAAGGTTTTAGGACCTAAATTGCTTGATTTCCTTGGAAGAGATATGTAGAACACTGTGCTTTGCTGTTGCTGTGTTGGTTTTCTCAAGACACAAGCCTTGTTAGTTGTATGTGTTTCCAGCGAGCAGAAAAGCTGCTGCAGACACTTTCTTGCCCCTTTTCCACAAGTGAAGTATATTTTGTACCAGTTGGTGTATTCCTCGTCTGCAGAGCAAGAGCAAAGGTTTTAGGATCTAAATTGCTTGTTTTCCATGGAAGAGCTATGTAGAACACTATGGTTTTCGGTTGCTGTGTTTGTTTTCTCAAGACACAAGCCCTGTTTGTTCTCTGTGTTTTCAGCAAGCAGAGAAGCTGCTGCAGACACTTTCTTGCTCCTTTTCCACAAGTGAAGTATATTTTGTACCAGTTTGTGTATTCCTCGTCTGCAGAGCAAGAGCAAAGGTTTTAGGATCTAAATTGCTTGTTTTCCATGGAAGAGCTATGTAGAACACTATGCTTTGCTGTTGCTGTGTTGGTTTTCTCAAGACACAAGTCCTGTTGGTTGTCTGTGTTTGCAGCAAGCAGAGAAGCTGCTGCAGACACTTTCTTGCCCCTTTTTCACAAGTGAAGTATATTTTGTACCAGTTGGTGTATTCCTCGTCTGCAGAGACGGATCAAAGGTTTTAGGACCTAAATTGCTTGATTTCATTGGAAGAGCTATTAAGAACACTATGCTTTGCTGTTGCTGTGTTGGTTTTCTAAACACACAAGCCCTGTTTGTTCCCTGTGTTTTCAGCAAGCAGAGAAGCTCTTGAAGACACGTACCTGCTTTCTCCACTACTGACGTATATTTTGTACCAGTTGGTGTGTTCCTCGTCTGCAAAGCAAGAGCAAAGGTTTTAGGACTAAAATTGCTTGATTTCCATGGAAGAGCTCTGTAGAACACTATGCTTTGCTGTTACTGTGCTGGTTTTCTCAAGACACAAGCCTTGTTGGTTGTATGTGTTTCCAGCGAGCAGAAAAGCTGCTGCAGACACTTTCTTGCCCCTTTTCCACAAGTGAAGTATATTTTGTACCAGTTGGTGTATTCCTCGTCTGCAGAGCAAGAGCAAAGGTTTTAGGATCTAAATTGCTTGTTTTCCATGGAAGAGCTATGTAGAACACTATGGTTTTCGGTTGCTGTGTTTGTTTTCTCAAGACACAAGCCCTGTTTGTTCTCTGTGTTTTCAGCAAGCAGAGAAGCTGCTGCAGACACTTTCTTGCTCCTTTTCCACAAGTGAAGTATATTTTGTACCAGTTGGTGTATTCCTCGTCTGGAGAGCAGGAGCAAAGGTTTTAGGACCTAAATTGCTTGATTTCCTTGGAAGAGATATGTAGAACACTGTGCTTTGCTGTTGCTGTGTTGGTTTTCTCAAGACACAAACCCTGTTTGTTCCCTGTGTTTTCAGCAAGCAGAGAAGCTGCTGCAGACACTTTCTTGCCCCTTTTCCACAAGTGAAGTATATTTTGTACCAGTTGGTGTATTCCTCGTCTGCAGAGCAAGAGCAAAGGTTTTAGGATCTAAATTGCTTGTTTTCCATGGAAGAGCTATGTAGAACACTATGCTTTGCTGTTGCTGTGTTGGTTTTCTCAAGACACAAACCCTGTTTGTTCCCTGTGTTTTCAGCAAGCAGAGAAGCTGCTGCAGACACTTTCTTGCCCCTTTTCCACAAGTGAAGTATATTTTGTACCAGTTGGTGTATTCCTTGTCTGCAGAGCAAGAGCAAAGGTTTTAGGATCTAAATTGCTTGTTTTCCATGGAAGAGCTATGTAGAACACTATGCTTTGCTGTTGCTGTGTTGGTTTTCTCAAGACACAAGTCCTGTTGGTTGTCTGTGTTTGCAGCAAGCAGAGAAGCTGCTGCAGACACTTTCTTGCCCCTTTTTCACAAGTGAAGTATATTTTGTACCAGTTGGTGTATTCCTCGTCTGCAGAGCAAGAGCAAAGGTGTTAGGACCTAAATTGCTTGATTTCCATGGAAGAGCTCTGTAGAACACTATGCTTTGCTGTTGCTGTGTCGGTTTTCTCAAGAAACAAACCCTGTTTGTTCTCTGTACTTGCAGCGAGCAGAGAAGCTCTTGAAGACACGTACCTGCTTTCTCCACTACTGACGTATATTTTGTACCAGTTGGTGTATTCCTCGTCTGGAGAGCAGGAGCAAAGGTTTTAGGACCTAAATTGCTTGATTTCCTTGGAAGAGATATGTAGAACACTGTGCTTTGCTGTTGCTGTGTTGGTTTTCTCAAGACACAAGCCTTGTTAGTTGTATGTGTTTCCAGCCAGCAGAGAAGCTGCTGCAGACACTTTCTTGCCCCTTTTCCACAAGTGAAGTATATTTTGTACCAGTTGGTGTATTCCTCGTCTGCAGAGCAAGAGCAAAGGTTTTAGGATCTAAATTGCTTGTTTTCCATGGAAGAGCTATGTAGAACACTATGCTTTGCTGTTGCTGTGTTGGTTTTCTCAAGACACAAGCCCTGTTTGTTCTCTGTGTTTTCAGCAAGCAGAGAAGCTGCTGCAGACACTTTCTTGCTCCTTTTCCACTAGTGAAGTATATTTTGTACCAGTTTGTGTATTCCTCGTCTGCAGAGCAAGAGCAAAAGCAAAGGTTTTAGGATCTAAATTGCTTGTTTTCCATGGAAGAGCTCTGTAGAACACTATGCTTTGCTGTTGCTGTGTTGGTTTTCTCAAGACACAAGTCCTGTTGGTTGTCTGTGTTTTCAGCAAGCAGAGAAGCTGCTGCAGACACTTTCTTGCCCCTTTTTCACAAGTGAAGTATATTTTGTACCAGTTGGTGTGTTCCTCGTCTGCAGAGACGGATCAAAGGTTTTAGGACCTAAATTGCTTGATTTCATTGGAAGAGCTATTAAGAACACTATGCTTTGCTGTTGCTGTGTTGGTTTTCTAAACACACAAGCCCTGTTTTTTCCCTGTGTTTTCAGCAAGCAGAGAAGCTCTTGAAGACACGTACCTGCTTTCTCCACTACTGACGTATATTTTGTACCAGTTGGTGTGTTCCTCGTCTGCAGAGACGGATCAAAGGTTTTAGGACTTAAATTGCTTGATTTCATTGGAAGAGCTCTGTAGAACACTATGCTTTGCTGTTACTGTGTTGGTTTTCTAAAGACACAAGCCCTGTTTGTTCCCTGTGTTTTCAGCAAGCAGAGAAGCTCTTGAAGACACGTACCTGCTTTCTCCACTACTGACGTATATTTTGTACCAGTTGGTGTGTTCCTCGTCTGCAAAGCAAGAGCAAAGGTTTTAGGACTTAAATTGCTTGATTTCCATGGAAGAGCTCTGTAGAACACTATGCTTTGCTGTTGCTGTGTCGGTTTTCTCAAGACACAAGTCTTGTTGGTTGTCTGAGTTTCCAGCGAGCAGAAAAGCTGCTGCAGACACTTTCTTGCCCCTTTTCCACAAGTGAAGTATATTTTGTACCAGTTGGTGTATTCCTCGTCTGCAGAGCAAGAGCAAAGGTTTTAGGATCTAAATTGCTTGTTTTCCATGGAAGAGCTATGTAGAACACTATGCTTTGCTGTTGCTGTGTTGGTTTTCTAAAGACACAAACCCTGTTTGTTCCCTGTGTTTTCAGCAAGCAGAGAAGCTGCTGCAGACACTTTCTTGCCCCTTTTCCACAAGTGAAGTATATTTTGTACCAGTTGGTGTATTCCTTGTCTGCAGAGCAAGAGCAAAGGTTTTAGGATCTAAATTGCTTGTTTTCCATGGAAGAGCTATGTAGAAGACTATGCTTTGCTGTTGCTGTGTTGGTTTTCTCAAGACACAAGTCCTGTTGGTTGTCTGTGTTTTCAGCAAGCAGAGAAGCTGCTGCAGACACTTTCTTGCCCCTTTTCCACAAGTGAAGTATATTTTGTACCAGTTGGTGTATTCCTCGTCTGCAGAGCAAGAGCAAAGGTTTTAGGATCTAAATTGCTTGTTTTCCATGGAAGAGCTATGTAGAACACTATGCTTTGCTGTTGCTGTGTTGGTTTTCTCAAGACACAAGTCCTGTTGGTTGTCTGTGTTTGCAGCAAGCAGAGAAGCTGCTGCAGACACTTTCTTGCCCCTTTTTCACAAGTGAAGTATATTTTGTACCAGTTGGTGTGTTCCTCGTCTGCAGAGACGGATCAAAGGTTTTAGGATCTAAATTGCTTGATTTCATTGGAAGAGCTATTAAGAACACTATGCTTTGCTGTTGCTGTGTTGGTTTTCTAAACACACAAGCCCTGTTTGTTCCCTGTGTTTTCAGCAAGCAGAGAAGCTCTTGAAGACACGTACCTGCTTTCTCCACTACTGACGTATATTTTGTACCAGTTGGTGTGTTCCTCGTCTGCAAAGCAAGAGCAAAGGTTTTAGGACTAAAATTGCTTGATTTCCATGGAAGAGCTCTGTAGAACACTATGCTTTGCTGTTACTGTGTTGGTTTTCTCAAGACACAAGTCTTGTTGGTTGTATGTGTTTCCAGCGAGCAGAAAAGCTGCTGCAGACACTTTCTTGCCCCTTTTCCACAAGTGAAGTATATTTTGTACCAGTGTGTGTATTCCTCTTCTGCAGAGCAAGAGCAAAGGTTTTAGGATCTAAATTGCTTGTTTTCCATGGAAGAGCTCTGTAGAACACTATGCTTTGCTGTTGCTGTGTTGGTTTTCTAAAGACACAAACCCTGTTTGTTCCCTGTGTTTTCAGCAAGCAGAGAAGCTGCTGCAGACACTTTCTTGCCCCTTTTCCACAAGTGAAGTATATTTTGTACCAGTTGGTGTATTCCTCTTCTGCAGAGCAAGAGCAAAGGTTTTAGGATCTAAATTGCTTGTTTTCCATGGAAGAGCTCTGTAGAACACTATGCTTTGCTGTTGCTGTGTCGGTTTTCTCAAGACACAAGTCCTGTTGGTTGTCTGTGTTTGCAGCAAGCAGAGAAGCTGCTGCAGACACTTTCTTGCCCCTTTTTCACAAGTGAAGTATATTTTGTACCAGTTGGTGTGTTCCTCGTCTGCAAAGCAAGAGCAAATGTGTTAGGACCTAAATTGCTTGATTTCCATGGAAGAGGCTCTGTAGAACACTATGCTTTGCTGTTGCTGTGTTGGTTTTCTCAAGAAACAAACCCTGTTTGTTCTCTGTACTTGCAGCGAGCAGAGAAGCTCTTGAAGACACGTACCTGCTTTCTCCACTACTGACGTATATTTTGTACCAGTTGGTGTATTCCTCGTCTGGAGAGCAGGAGCAAAGGTTTTAGGACCTAAATTGCTTGATTTCCTTGGAAGAGATATGTAGAACACTGTGCTTTGCTGTTACTGTGTTGGTTTACTCAAGACACAAGCCTTGTTAGTTGTATGTGTTTCCAGCGAGCAGAAAAGCTGCTGCAGACACTTTCTTGCCCCTTTTCCACAACTGAAGTATATTTTGTACCAGTTGGTGTATTCCTCGTCTGCAGAGCAAGAGCAAAGGTTTTAGGATCTAAATTGCTTGTTTTCCATGGAAGAGCTATGTAGAACACTATGGTTTTCGGTTGCTGTGTTTGTTTTCTCAAGACACAAGCCCTGTTTGTTCTCTGTGTTTTCAGCAAG
The DNA here is from genome assembly GCF_021018805.1 of Prinia subflava. Taxonomy (NCBI): domain Eukaryota; kingdom Metazoa; phylum Chordata; class Aves; order Passeriformes; family Cisticolidae; genus Prinia; species Prinia subflava. The sequence continues at coordinate 84,277 of NW_026960630.1, read as the reverse complement.
CAGAGAAGCTGCTGCAGACACTTTCTTGCTCCTTTTCCACTAGTGAAGTATATTTTGTACCAGTTGGTGTATTCCTCGTCTGCAGAGCAAGAGCAAAGGTTTTAGGATCTAAATTGCTTGATTTCCTTGGAAGAGATATGTAGAACACTGTGCTTTGCTGTTGCTGTGTTGGTTTTCTCAAGACACAAACCCTGTTTGTTCCCTGTGTTTTCAGCAAGCAGAGAAGCTGCTGCAGACACTTTCTTGCCCCTTTTCCACAAGTGAAGTATATTTTGTACCAGTTGGTGTATTCCTTGTCTGCAGAGCAAGAGCAAAGGTTTTAGGATCTAAATTGCTTGTTTTTCCATGGAAGAGCTATGTAGAACACTATGCTTTGCTGTTGCTGTGTTGGTTTTCTCAAGACACAAGTCCTGTTGGTTGTCTGTGTTTGCAGCAAGCAGAGAAGCTGCTGCAGACACTTTCTTGCCCCTTTTTCACAAGTGAAGTATATTTTGTACCAGTTGGTGTATTCCTCGTCTGCAGAGCAAGAGCAAAGGTGTTAGGACCTAAATTCCTTGATTTCCATGGAAGAGCTCTGTAGAACACTATGCTTTGCTGTTGCTGTGTCGGTTTTCTCAAGAAACAAACCCTGTTTGTTCTCTGTACTTGCAGCGAGCAGAGAAGCTCTTGAAGACACGTACCTGCTTTCTCCACTACTGACGTATATTTTTGTACCAGTTGGTGTATTCCTCGTCTGGAGAGCAGGAGCAAAGGTTTTTAGGACCTAAATTGCTTGATTTCCTTGGAAGAGATATGTAGAACACTGTGCTTTGCTGTTGCTGTGTTGGTTTTCTCAAGACACAAGCCTTGTTAGTTGTATGTGTTTCCAGCGAGCAGAAAAGCTGCTGCAGACACTTTCTTGCCCCTTTTCCACAAGTGAAGTATATTTTGTACCAGTTGGTGTATTCCTCGTCTGCAGAGCAAGAGCAAAGGTTTTAGGATCTAAATTGCTTGTTTTCCATGGAAGAGCTATGTAGAACACTATGCTTTGCTGTTGCTGTGTTGGTTTTCTCAAGACACAAGCCCTGTTTGTTCTCTGTGTTTTCAGCAAGCAGAGAAGCTGCTGCAGACACTTTCTTGCTCCTTTTCCACTAGTGAAGTATATTTTGTACCAGTTGGTGTATTCCTCGTCTGCAGAGCAAGAGCAAAGGTTTTAGGATCTAAATTGCTTGTTTTCCATGGAAGAGCTATGTAGAACACTATGCTTTGCTGTTGCTGTGTTGGTTTTCTCAAGACACAAGTCTTGTTGGTTGTATGTGTTTCCAGCGAGCAGAAAAGCTGCTGCAGACACTTTCTTGCCCCTTTTCCACAAGTGAAGTATATTTTGTACCAGTGTGTGTATTCCTCTTCTGCAGAGCAAGAGCAAAGGTTTTAGGATCTAAATTGCTTGTTTTCCATGGAAGAGCTCTGTAGAACACTATGCTTTGCTGTTGCTGTGTTGGTTTTCTAAAGACACAAACCCTGTTTGTTCCCTGTGTTTTCAGCAAGCAGAGAAGCTGCTGCAGACACTTTCTTGCCCCTTTTCCACAAGTGAAGTATATTTTGTACCAGTTGGTGTATTCCTCTTCTGCAGAGCAAGAGCAAAGGTTTTAGGATCTAAATTGCTTGTTTTCCATGGAAGAGCTCTGTAGAACACTATGCTTTGCTGTTGCTGTGTCGGTTTTCTCAAGACACAAGTCCTGTTGGTTGTCTGTGTTTGCAGCAAGCAGAGAAGCTGCTGCAGACACTTTCTTGCCCCTTTTTCACAAGTGAAGTATATTTTGTACCAGTTGGTGTGTTCCTCGTCTGCAAAGCAAGAGCAAATGTGTTAGGACCTAAATTGCTTGATTTCCATGGAAGAGCTCTGTAGAACACTATGCTTTGCTGTTGCTGTGTTGGTTTTCTCAAGAAAACAAACCCTGTTTGTTCTCTGTACTTGCAGCGAGCAGAGAAGCTCTTGAAGACACGTACCTGCTTTCTCCACTACTGACGTATATTTTGTACCAGTTGGTGTATTCCTCGTCTGGAGAGCAGGAGCAAAGGTTTTAGGACCTAAATTGCTTGATTTCCTTGGAAGAGATATGTAGAACACTGTGCTTTGCTGTTACTGTGTTGGTTTACTCAAGACACAAGCCTTGTTAGTTGTATGTGTTTCCAGCGAGCAGAAAAGCTGCTGCAGACACTTTCTTGCCCCTTTTCCACAACTGAAGTATATTTTGTACCCAGTTGGTGTATTCCTCGTCTGCAGAGCAAGAGCAAAGGTTTTAGGATCTAAATTGCTTGTTTTCCATGGAAGAGCTATGTAGAACACTATGGTTTTCGGTTGCTGTGTTTGTTTTCTCAAGACACAAGCCCTGTTTGTTCTCTGTGTTTTCAGCAAGCAGAGAAGCTGCTGCAGACACTTCTTGCTCCTTTTCCACTAGTGAAGTATATTTTGTACCAGTTGGTGTATTCCTCGTCTGCAGAGCAAGAGCAAAGGTTTTAGGATCTAAATTGCTTGATTTCCTTGGAAGAGATATGTAGAACACTGTGCTTTGCTGTTGCTGTGTTGGTTTTCTCAAGACACAAACCCTGTTTGTTCCCTGTGTTTTCAGCAAGCAGAGAAGCTGCTGCAGACACTTTCTTGCCCCTTTTCCACAAGTGAAGTATATTTTGTACCAGTTGGTGTATTCCTTGTCTGCAGAGCAAGAGCAAAGGTTTTAGGATCTAAATTGCTTGTTTTCCATGGAAGAGCTATGTAGAACACTATGCTTTGCTGTTGCTGTGTTGGTTTTCTCAAGACACAAGTCCTGTTGGTTGTCTGTGTTTGCAGCAAGCAGAGAAGCTGCTGCAGACACTTTCTTGCCCCTTTTTCACAAGTGAAGTATATTTTGTACCAGTTGGTGTATTCCTCGTCTGCAGAGCAAGAGCAAAGGTGTTAGGACCTAAATTCCTTGATTTCCATGGAAGAGCTCTGTAGAACACTATGCTTTGCTGTTGCTGTGTCGGTTTTCTCAAGAAACAAACCCTGTTTGTTCTCTGTACTTGCAGCGAGCAGAGAAGCTCTTGAAGACACGTACCTGCTTTCTCCACTACTGACGTATATTTTGTACCAGTTGGTGTATTCCTCGTCTGGAGAGCAGGAGCAAAGGTTTTAGGACCTAAATTGCTTGATTTCCTTGGAAGAGATATGTAGAACACTGTGCTTTGCTGTTGCTGTGTTGGTTTTCTCAAGACACAAGCCTTGTTAGTTGTATGTGTTTCCAGCGAGCAGAAAAGCTGCTGCAGACACTTTCTTGCCCCTTTTCCACAAGTGAAGTATATTTTGTACCAGTTGGTGTATTCCTCGTCTGCAGAGCAAGAGCAAAGGTTTTAGGATCTAAATTGCTTGTTTCCATGGAAGAGCTATGTAGAACACTATGCTTTGCTGTTGCTGTGTTGGTTTTCTCAAGACACAAGCCCTGTTTGTTCTCTGTGTTTTCAGCAAGCAGAGAAGCTGCTGCAGACACTTTCTTGCTCCTTTTCCACTAGTGAAGTATATTTTGTACCAGTTGGTGTATTCCTCGTCTGCAGAGCAAGAGCAAAGGTTTTAGGATCTAAATTGCTTGTTTTCCATGGAAGAGCTATGTAGAACACTATGCTTTGCTGTTGCTGTGTTGGTTTTCTCAAGACACAAGTCCTGTTGGTTGTCTGTGTTTGCAGCAAGCAGAGAAGCTGCTGCAGACACTTTCTTGCCCCTTTTTCACAAGTGAAGTATATTTTGTACCAGTTGGTGTGTTCCTCGTCTGCAGAGACGGATCAAAGGTTTTAGGACCTAAATTGCTTGATTTCATTGGAAGAGCTATTAAGAACACTATGCTTTGCTGTTGCTGTGTTGGTTTTCTAAACACACAAGCCCTGTTTTTTCCCTGTGTTTTCAGCAAGCAGAGAAGCTCTTGAAGACACGTACCTGCTTTCTCCACTACTGACGTATATTTTGTACCAGTTGGTGTGTTCCTCGTCTGGAGAGCAGGAGCAAAGGTTTTAGGACCTAAATTGCTTGATTTCCTTGGAAGAGATATGTAGAACACTGTGCTTTGCTGTTACTGTGTTGGTTTACTCAAGACACAAGCCTTGTTAGTTGTATGTGTTTCCAGCGAGCAGAAAAGCTGCTGCAGACACTTTCTTGCCCCTTTTCCACAACTGAAGTATATTTTGTACCAGTTGGTGTATTCCTCGTCTGCAGAGCAAGAGCAAAGGTTTTAGGATCTAAATTGCTTGTTTTCCATGGAAGAGCTATGTAGAACACTATGGTTTTCGGTTGCTGTGTTTGTTTTCTCAAGACACAAGCCCTGTTTGTTCTCTGTGTTTTCAGCAAGCAGAGAAGCTGCTGCAGACACTTTCTTGCTCCTTTTCCACTAGTGAAGTATATTTTGTACCAGTTGGTGTATTCCTCGTCTGCAGAGCAAGAGCAAAGGTTTTAGGATCTAAATTGCTTGATTTCCTTGGAAGAGATATGTAGAACACTGTGCTTTGCTGTTGCTGTGTTGGTTTTCTCAAGACACAAACCCTGTTTGTTCCCTGTGTTTTCAGCAAGCAGAGAAGCTGCTGCAGACACTTTCTTGCCCCTTTTCCACAAGTGAAGTATATTTTGTACCAGTTGGTGTATTCCTTGTCTGCAGAGCAAGAGCAAAGGTTTTAGGATCTAAATTGCTTGTTATCCATGGAAGAGCTATGTAGAACACTATGCTTTGCTGTTGCTGTGTTGGTTTTCTAAAGACACAAACCCTGTTTGTTCCCTGTGTTTTCAGCAAGCAGAGAAGCTGCTGCAGACACTTTCTTGCCCCTTTTCCACAAGTGAAGTATATTTTGTACCAGTTGGTGTATTCCTTGTCTGCAGAGCAAGAGCAAAGGTTTTAGGATCTAAATTGCTTGTTTTCCATGGAAGAGCTCTGTAGAACACTATGCTTTGCTGTTGCTGTGTTGGTTTTCTCAAGACACAAGTCCTGTTGGTTGTCTGTGTTTTCAGCAAGCAGAGAAGCTGCTGCAGACACTTTCTTGCCCCTTTTCCACAAGTGAAGTATATTTTGTACCAGTTGGTGTATTCCTCGTCTGCAGAGCAAGAGCAAAGGTTTTAGGATCTAAATTGCTTGTTTTCCATGGAAGAGCTCTGTAGAACACTATGCTTTGCTGTTGCTGTGTTGGTTTTCTCAAGACACAAGTCCTGTTGGTTGTCTGTGTTTGCAGCAAGCAGAGAAGCTGCTGCAGACACTTTCTTGCCCCTTTTTCACAAGTGAAGTATATTTTGTACCAGTTGGTGTGTTCCTCGTCTGCAGAGACGGATCAAAGGTTTTAGGATCTAAATTGCTTGATTTTATTGGAAGAGCTATTAAGAACACTATGCTTTGCTGTTGCTGTGTTGGTTTTCTAAACACACAAGCCCTGTTTGTTCCCTGTGTTTTCAGCAAGCAGAGAAGATCTTGAGACACGTACCTGCTTTCTCCACTACTGACGTATATTTTGTACCAGTTGGTGTGTTCCTCGTCTGCAAAGCAAGAGCAAAGGTTTTAGGACTAAAAATTGCTTGATTTCCATGGAAGAGCTCTGTAGAACACTATGCTTTGCTGTTACTGTGTTGGTTTTCTCAAGACACAAGTCTTGTTGGTTGTATGTGTTTCCAGCGAGCAGAAAAGCTGCTGCAGACACTTTCTTGCCCCTTTTCCACAAGTGAAGTATATTTTGTACCAGTTGGTGTATTCCTCGTCTGCAGAGCAAGAGCAAAGGTTTTAGGATCTAAATTGCTTGTTTTCCATGGAAGAGCTCTGTAGAACACTATGCTTTGCTGTTGCTGTGTTGGTTTTCTCAAGACACAAACCCTGTTTGTTCCCTGTGTTTTCAGCAAGCAGAGAAGCTGCTGCAGACACTTTCTTGCCCCTTTTCCACAAGTGAAGTATATTTTGTACCAGTTGGTGTATTCCTCTTCTGCAGAGCAAGAGCAAAGGTTTTAGGATCTAAATTGCTTGTTTTCCATGGAAGAGCTCTGTAGAACACTATGCTTTGCTGTTGCTGTGTCGGTTTTCTCAAGACACAAGTCCTGTTGGTTGTCTGTGTTTGCAGCAAGCAGAGAAGCTGCTGCAGACACTTTCTTGCCCCTTTTTCACAAGTGAAGTATATTTTTGTACCAGTTGGTGTGTTCCTCGTCTGCAAAGCAAGAGCAAATGTGTTAGGACCTAAATTGCTTGATTTCCATGGAAGAGCTCTGTAGAACACTATGCTTTGCTGTTGCTGTGTTGGTTTTCTCAAGAAACAAACCCTGTTTGTTCTCTGTACTTGCAGCGAGCAGAGAAGCTCTTGAAGACACGTACCTGCTTTCTCCACTACTGACGTATATTTTGTACCAGTTGGTGTATTCCTCGTCTGGAGAGCAGGAGCAAAGGTTTTAGGACCTAAATTGCTTGATTTCCTTGGAAGAGATATGTAGAAACACTGTGCTTTGCTGTTACTGTGTTGGTTTACTCAAGACACAAGCCTTGTTAGTTGTATGTGTTTCCAGCGAGCAGAAAAGCTGCTGCAGACACTTTCTTGCCCCTTTTCCACAACTGAAGTATATTTTGTACCAGTTGGTGTATTCCTCGTCTGCAGAGCAAGAGCAAGGTTTTAGGATCTAAATTGCTTGTTTTCCATGGAAGAGCTATGTAGAACACTATGCTTTGCTGTTGCTGTGTTTGTTTTCTCAAGACACAAGCCCTGTTTGTTCTCTGTGTTTTCAGCAAGCAGAGAAGCTGCTGCAGACACTTTCTTGCTCCTTTTCCACTAGTGAAGTATATTTTGTACCAGTTGGTGTATTCCTCGTCTGCAGAGCAAGAGCAAAGGTTTTAGGACCTAAATTGCTTGATTTCCTTGGAAGAGATATGTAGAACACTGTGCTTTGCTGTTGCTGTGTTGGTTTTCTCAAGACACAAACCCTGTTTGTTCCCTGTGTTTTCAGCAAGCAGAGAAGCTGCTGCAGACACTTTCTTGCCCCTTTTCCACAAGTGAAGTATATTTTGTACCAGTTGGTGTATTCCTCGTCTGCAGAGCAAGAGCAAAGGTTTTAGGATCTAAATTGCTTGTTTTCCAATGGAAGAGCTATGTAGAACACTATGCTTTGCTGTTGCTGTGTTGGTTTTCTAAAGACACAAACCCTGTTTGTTCCCTGTGTTTTCAGCAAGCAGAGAAGCTGCTGCAGACACTTTCTTGCCCCTTTTCCACAAGTGAAGTATATTTTGTACCAGTTGGTGTATTCCTTGTCTGCAGAGCAAGAGCAAAGGTTTTAGGATCTAAATTGCTTGTTTTCCATGGAAGAGCTATGTAGAACACTATGCTTTGCTGTTGCTGTGTCGGTTTTCTCAAGACACAAGTCCTGTTGGTTGTCTGTGTTTGCAGCAAGCAGAGAAGCTGCTGCAGACACTTTCTTGCCCCTTTTCCACAAGTGAAGTATATTTTGTACCAGTTGGTGCATTCCTCGTCTGCAGAGCAAGAGCAAAGGTGTTAGGACCTAAATTGCTTGATTTCCATGGAAGAGCTCTGTAGAACACTATGCTTTGCTGTTGCTGTGTCGGTTTTCTCAAGAAACAAACCCTGTTTGTTCTCTGTACTTGCAGCGAGCAGAGAAGCTCTTGAAGACACGTACCTGCTTTCTCCACTACTGACGTATATTTTGTACCAGTTGGTGTATTCCTCGTCTGGAGAGCAGGAGCAAAGGTTTTAGGACCTAAATTGCTTGATTTCCTTGGAAGAGATATGTAGAACACTGTGCTTTGCTGTTACTGTGTTGGTTTTCTCAAGACACAAGCCTTGCTAGTTGTATGTGTTTCCAGCGAGCAGAAAAGCTGCTGCAGACACTTTCTTGCCCCTTTTCCACAAGTGAAGTATATTTTGTACCAGTTGGTGTATTCCTCGTCTGCAGAGCAAGAGCAAAGGTTTTAGGATCTAAATTGCTTGTTTTCCATGGAAGAGCTATTAAGAACACTATGCTTTGCTGTTGCTGTGTTGGTTTTCTAAACACACAAGCCCTGTTTGTTCCCTGTGTTTTCAGCAAGCAGAGAAGCTCTTGAAGACACGTACCTGCTTTCTCCACTACTGACGTATATTTTGTACCAGTTGGTGTGTTCCTCGTCTGCAAAGCAAGAGCAAAGGTTTTAGGACTTAAATTGCTTGATTTCCATGGAAGAGCTATGTAGAACACTGTGCTTTGCTGTTACTGTGTTGGTTTTCTCAAGACACAAGCCTTGCTGGTTGTCTGAGTTTCCAGCGAGCAGAAAAGCTGCTGCAGACACTTTCTTGCCCCTTTTCCACAAGTGAAGTATATTTTGTACCAGTTGGTGTATTCCTCGTCTGCAGAGCAAGAGCAAAGGTTTTAGGATCTAAATTGCTTGTTTTCCATGGAAGAGCTATGTAGAACACCATGGTTTTCGGTTGCTGTGTTTGTTTTCTCAAGACACAAGCCCTGTTTGTTCTCTGTGTTTTCAGCAAGCAGAGAAGCTGCTGCAGACACTTTCTTGCTCCTTTTCCACTAGTGAAGTATATTTTGTACCAGTTGGTGTATTCCCTCGTCTGCAGAGCAAGAGCAAAGGTTTTAGGATCTAAATTGCTTGTTTTCCATGGAAGAGCTATGTAGAACACCATGGTTTTCGGTTGCTGTGTTTGTTTTCTCAAGACACAAGCCCTGTTTGTTCTCTGTGTTTTCAGCAAGCAGAGAAGCTGCTGCAGACACTTTCTTGCCCCTTTTCCACAAGTGAAGTATATTTTGTACCAGTTGGTGTATTCCTTGTCTGCAGAGCAAGAGCAAAGGTTTTAGGATCTAAATTGCTTGTTTTCCATGGAAGAGCTATGTAGAACACTATGCTTTGCTGTTGCTGTGTTGGTTTTCTCAAGACACAAGTCCTGTTGGTTGTCTGTGTTTGCAGCAAGCAGAGAAGCTGCTGCAGACACTTTCTTGCCCCTTTTTCACAAGTGAAAGTATATTTTGTACCAGTTGGTGTATTCCTCGTCTGCAGAGCAAGAGCAAAGGTGTTAGGACCTAAATTCCTTGATTTCCATGGAAGAGCTCTGTAGAACACTATGCTTTGCTGTTGCTGTGTCGGTTTTCTCAAGAAACAAACCCTGTTTGTTCTCTGTACTTGCAGCGAGCAGAGAAGCTCTTGAAGACACGTACCTGCTTTCTCCACTACTGACGTATATTTTGTACCAGTTGGTGTATTCCTCGTCTGGAGAGCAGGAGCAAAGGTTTTAGGACCTAAATTGCTTGATTTCCTTGGAAGAGATATGTAGAACACTGTGCTTTGCTGTTGCTGTGTTGGTTTTCTCAAGACACAAGCCTTGTTAGTTGTATGTGTTTCCAGCGAGCAGAAAAGCTGCTGCAGACACTTTCTTGCCCCTTTTCCACAAGTGAAGTATATTTTGTACCAGTTGGTGTATTCCTCGTCTGCAGAGCAAGAGCAAAGGTTTTAGGATCTAAATTGCTTGTTTTCCATGGAAGAGCTATGTAGAACACTATGCTTTGCTGTTGCTGTGTTGGTTTTCTCAAGACACAAGCCCTGTTTGTTCTCTGTGTTTTCAGCAAGCAGAGAAGCTGCTGCAGACACTTTCTTGCTCCTTTTCCACTAGTGAAGTATATTTTGTACCAGTTGGTGTATTCCTCGTCTGCAGAGCAAGAGCAAAGGTTTTAGGATCTAAATTGCTTGTTTTCCATGGAAGAGCTATGTAGAACACTATGCTTTGCTGTTGCTGTGTTGGTTTTCTCAAGACACAAGTCTTGTTGGTTGTATGTGTTTCCAGCGAGCAGAAAAGCTGCTGCAGACACTTTCTTGCCCCTTTTCCACAAGTGAAGTATATTTTGTACCAGTGTGTGTATTCCTCTTCTGCAGAGCAAGAGCAAAGGTTTTAGGATCTAAATTGCTTGTTTTCCATGGAAGAGCTCTGTAGAACACTATGCTTTGCTGTTGCTGTGTTGGTTTTCTAAAGACACAAACCCTGTTTGTTCCCTGTGTTTTCAGCAAGCAGAGAAGCTGCTGCAGACACTTTCTTGCCCCTTTTCCACAAGTGAAGTATATTTTGTACCAGTTGGTGTATTCCTCTTCTGCAAAGCAAGAGCAAAGGTTTTAGGATCTAAATTGCTTGTTTTCCATGGAAGAGCTCTGTAGAACACTATGCTTTGCTGTTGCTGTGTCGGTTTTCTCAAGACACAAGTCCTGTTGGTTGTCTGTGTTTGCAGCAAGCAGAGAAGCTGCTGCAGACACTTTCTTGCCCCTTTTTCACAAGTGAAGTATATTTTGTACCAGTTGGTGTGTTCCTCGTCTGCAAAGCAAGAGCAAATGTGTTAGGACCTAAATTGCTTGATTTCCATGGAAGAGCTCTGTAGAACACTATGCTTTGCTGTTGCTGTGTTGGTTTTCTCAAGAAACAAACCCTGTTTGTTCTCTGTACTTGCAGCGAGCAGAGAAGCTCTTGAAGACACGTACCTGCTTTCTCCACTACTGACGTATATTTTGTACCAGTTGGTGTATTCCTCGTCTGGAGAGCAGGAGCAAAGGTTTTAGGACCTAAATTGCTTGATTTCCTTGGAAGAGATATGTAGAAACACTGTGCTTGCTGTTACTGTGTTGGTTTACTCAAGACACAAGCCTTGTTAGTTGTATGTGTTTCCAGCGAGCAGAAAAGCTGCTGCAGACACTTTCTTGCCCCTTTTCCACAACTGAAGTATATTTTGTACCAGTTGGTGTATTCCTCGTCTGCAGAGCAAGAGCAAAGGTTTTAGGATCTAAATTGCTTGTTTTCCATGGAAGAGCTATGTAGAACACTATGGTTTTCGGTTGCTGTGTTTGTTTTCTCAAGACACAAGCCCTGTTTGTTCTCTGTGTTTTCAGCAAGCAGAGAAGCTGCTGCAGACACTTTCTTGCTCCTTTTCCACTAGTGAAGTATATTTTTGTACCAGTTGGTGTATTCCTCGTCTGCAGAGCAAGAGCAAAGGTTTTAGGATCTAAATTGCTTGATTTCCTTGGAAGAGATATGTAGAACACTGTGCTTTGCTGTTGCTGTGTTGGTTTTCTCAAGACACAAACCCTGTTTGTTCCCTGTGTTTCAGCAAGCAGAGAAGCTGCTGCAGACACTTTCTTGCCCCCTTTTCCACAAGTGAAGTAATATTTTGTACCAGTTGGTGTATTCCTTGTCTGCAGAGCAAGAGCAAAGGTTTTAGGATCTAAATTGCTTGTTTCCATGGAAGAGCTATGTAGAACACTATGCTTTGCTGTTGCTGTGTTGGTTTCTCAAGACACAAGTCCTGTTGGTTGTCTGTGTTTGCAGCAAGCAGAGAAGCTGCTGCAGACACTTTCTTGCCCCTTTTTCACAAGTGAAGTATATTTTGTACCAGTTGGTGTATTCCTCGTCTGCAGAGCAAGAGCAAAGGTGTTAGGACCTAAATTCCTTGATTTCCATGGAAGAGCTCTGTAGAACACTATGCTTTGCTGTTGCTGTGTCGGTTTTCTCAAGAAACAAACCCTGTTTGTTCTCTGTACTTGCAGCGAGCAGAGAAGCTCTTGAAGACACGTACCTGCTTTCTCCACTACTGACGTATATTTTGTACCAGTTGGTGTATTCCTCGTCTGGAGAGCAGGAGCAAAGGTTTTAGGACCTAAATTGCTTGATTTCCTTGGAAGAGATATGTAGAACACTGTGCTTTGCTGTTGCTGTGTTGGTTTTCTCAAGACACAAGCCTTGTTAGTTGTATGTGTTTCCAGCGAGCAGAAAAGCTGCTGCAGACACTTTCTTGCCCCTTTTCCACAAGTGAAGTATATTTTGTACCAGTTGGTGTATTCCTCGTCTGCAGAGCAAGAGCAAAGGTTTTAGGATCTAAATTGCTTGTTTTCCATGGAAGAGCTATGTAGAACACTATGCTTTGCTGTTGCTGTGTTGGTTTTCTCAAGACACAAGCCCTGTTTGTTCTCTGTGTTTTCAGCAAGCAGAGAAGCTGCTGCAGACACTTTCTTGCTCCTTTTCCACTAGTGAAGTATATTTTGTACCAGTTGGTGTATTCCTCGTCTGCAGAGCAAGAGCAAAGGTTTTAGGATCTAAATTGCTTGTTTTCCATGGAAGAGCTATGTAGAACACTATGCTTTGCTGTTGCTGTGTTGGTTTTCTCAAGACACAAGTCCTGTTGGTTGTCTGTGTTTGCAGCAAGCAGAGAAGCTGCTGCAGACACTTTCTTGCCCCTTTTTCACAAGTGAAGTATATTTTTGTACCAGTTGGTGTGTTCCTCGTCTGCAGAGACGGATCAAAGGTTTTAGGACCTAAATTGCTTGATTTCATTGGAAGAGCTATTAAGAACACTATGCTTTGCTGTTGCTGTGTTGGTTTTCTAAACACACAAGCCCTGTTTTTTCCCTGTGTTTTCAGCAAGCAGAGAAGCTCTTGAAGACACGTACCTGCTTTCTCCACTACTGACGTATATTTTGTACCAGTTGGTGTGTTCCTCGTCTGGAGAGCAGGAGCAAAGGTTTTAGGACCTAAATTGCTTGATTTCCTTGGAAGAGATATGTAGAACACTGTGCTTTGCTGTTACTGTGTTGGTTTACTCAAGACACAAGCCTTGTTAGTTGTATGTGTTTCCAGCGAGCAGAAAAGCTGCTGCAGACACTTTCTTGCCCCTTTTCCACAACTGAAGTATATTTTGTACCAGTTGGTGTATTCCTCGTCTGCAGAGCAAGAGCAAAGGTTTTAGGATCTAAATTGCTTGTTTTCCATGGAAGAGCTATGTAGAACACTATGGTTTTCGGTTGCTGTGGTTTGTTTTCTCAAGACACAAGCCCTGTTTGTTCTCTGTGTTTTCAGCAAGCAGAGAAGCTGCTGCAGACACTTTCTTGCTCCTTTTCCACTAGTGAAGTATATTTTGTACCAGTTGGTGTATTCCTCGTCTGCAGAGCAAGAGCAAAGGTTTTTAGGATCTAAATTGCTTGATTTCCTTGGAAGAGATATGTAGAACACTGTGCTTTGCTGTTGCTGTGTTGGTTTTCTCAGACACAAACCCTGTTTGTTCCCTGTGTTTTCAGCAAGCAGAGAAGCTGCTGCAGACACTTTCTTGCCCCTTTTCCACAAGTGAAGTATATTTTGTACCAGTTGGTGTATTCCTTGTCTGCAGAGCAAGAGCAAAGGTTTTAGGATCTAAATTGCTTGTTATCCATGGAAGAGCTATGTAGAACACTATGCTTTGCTGTTGCTGTGTTGGTTTTCTAAAGACACAAACCCTGTTTGTTCCCTGTGTTTTCAGCAAGCAGAGAAGCTGCTGCAGACACTTTCTTGCCCCTTTTCCACAAGTGAAGTATATTTTGTACCAGTTGGTGTATTCCTTGTCTGCAGAGCAAGAGCAAAGGTTTTAGGATCTAAATTGCTTGTTTTCCATGGAAGAGCTCTGTAGAACACTATGCTTTGCTGTTGCTGTGTTGGTTTTCTCAAGACACAAGTCCTGTTGGTTGTCTGTGTTTTCAGCAAGCAGAGAAGCTGCTGCAGACACTTTCTTGCCCCTTTTCCACAAGTGAAGTATATTTTGTACCAGTTGGTGTATTCCTCGTCTGCAGAGCAAGAGCAAAGGTTTTAGGATCTAAATTGCTTGTTTTCCATGGAAGAGCTCTGTAGAACACTATGCTTTGCTGTTGCTGTGTTGGTTTTCTCAAGACACAAGTCCTGTTGGTTGTCTGTGTTTGCAGCAAGCAGAGAAGCTGCTGCAGACACTTTCTTGCCCCTTTTTCACAAGTGAAGTATATTTTGTACCAGTTGGTGTGTTTCCTCGTCTGCAGAGACGGATCAAAGGTTTTAGGATCTAAATTGCTTGATTTTATTGGAAGAGCTATTAAGAACACTATGCTTTGCTGTTGCTGTGTTGGTTTTCTAAACACACAAGCCCTGTTTGTTCCCTGTGTTTTCAGCAAGCAGAGAAGATCTTGAAGACACGTACCTGCTTTCTCCACTACTGACGTATATTTTGTACCAGTTGGTGTGTTCCTCGTCTGCAAAGCAAGAGCAAAGGTTTTAGGACTAAAATTGCTTGATTTCCATGGAAGAGCTCTGTAGAACACTATGCTTTGCTGTTACTGTGTTGGTTTTCTCAAGACACAAGTCTTGTTGGTTGTATGTGTTTCCAGCGAGCAGAAAAGCTGCTGCAGACACTTTCTTGCCCCTTTTCCACAAGTGAAGTATATTTTTGTACCAGTTGGTGTATTCCTCGTCTGCAGAGCAAGAGCAAAGGTTTTAGGATCTAAATTGCTTGTTTTCCATGGAAGAGCTCTGTAGAACACTATGCTTTGCTGTTGCTGTGTTGGTTTTCTCAAGACACAAACCCTGTTTGTTCCCTGTGTTTTCAGCAAGCAGAGAAGCTGCTGCAGACACTTTCTTGCCCCTTTTCCACAAGTGAAGTATATTTTGTACCAGTTGGTGTATTCCTCTTCTGCAGAGCAAGAGCAAAGGTTTTAGGATCTAAATTGCTTGTTTTCCATGGAAGAGCTCTGTAGAACACTATGCTTTGCTGTTGCTGTGTCGGTTTTCTCAAGACACAAGTCCTGTTGGTTGTCTGTGTTTGCAGCAAGCAGAGAAGCTGCTGCAGACACTTTCTTGCCCCTTTTTCACAAGTGAAGTATATTTTGTACCAGTTGGTGTGTTCCTCGTCTGCAAAGCAAGAGCAAATGTGTTAGGACCTAAATTGCTTGATTTCCATGGAAGAGCTCTGTAGAACACTATGCTTTGCTGTGCTGTGTTGGTTTTCTCAAGAAACAAACCCTGTTTGTTCTCTGTACTTGCAGCGAGCAGAGAGCTCTTGAAGACACGTACCTGCTTTCTCCACTACTGACGTATATTTTGTACCAGTTGGTGTATTCCTCGTCTGGAGAGCAGGAGCAAAGGTTTTAGGACCTAAATTGCTTGATTTCCTTGGAAGAGATATGTAGAACACTGTGCTTTGCTGTTACTGTGTTGGTTTACTCAAGACACAAGCCTTGTTAGTTGTATGTGTTTCCAGCGAGCAGAAAAGCTGCTGCAGACACTTTCTTGCCCCTTTTCCACAACTGAAGTATATTTTGTACCAGTTGGTGTATTCCTCGTCTGCAGAGCAAGAGCAAAGGTTTTAGGATCTAAATTGCTTGTTTTCCATGGAAGAGCTATGTAGAACACTATGCTTTGCTGTTGCTGTGTTTGTTTTCTCAAGACACAAGCCCTGTTTGTTCTCTGTGTTTTCAGCAAGCAGAGAAGCTGCTGCAGACACTTTCTTGCTCCTTTTCCACTAGTGAAGTATATTTTGTACCAGTTGGTGTATTCCTCGTCTGCAGAGCAAGAGCAAAGGTTTTAGGACCTAAATTGCTTGATTTCCTTGGAAGAGATATGTAGAACACTGTGCTTTGCTGTTGCTGTGTTGGTTTTCTCAGACACAAACCCTGTTTGTTCCCTGTGTTTTCAGCAAGCCAGAGAAGCTGCTGCAGACACTTTCTTGCCCCTTTTCCACAAGTGAAGTATATTTTGTACCAGTTGGTGTATTCCTCGTCTGCAGAGCAAGAGCAAAGGTTTTAGGATCTAAATTGCTTGTTTTCCAATGGAAGAGCTATGTAGAACACTATGCTTTGCTGTTGCTGTGTTGGTTTTCTAAAGACACAAACCCTGTTTGTTCCCTGTGTTTTCAGCAAGCAGAGAAGCTGCTGCAGACACTTTCTTGCCCCTTTTCCACAAGTGAAGTATATTTTTGTACCAGTTGGTGTATTCCTTGTCTGCAGAGCAAGAGCAAAGGTTTTAGGATCTAAATTGCTTGTTTTCCATGGAAGAGCTATGTAGAACACTATGCTTTGCTGTTGCTGTGTCGGTTTTCTCAAGACACAAGTCCTGTTGGGTTGTCTGTGTTTGCAGCAAGCAGAGAAGCGCTGCAGACACTTTCTTGCCCCTTTTCCACAAGTGAAGTATATTTTGTACCAGTTGGTGCATTCCTCGTCTGCAGAGCAAGAGCAAAGGTGTTAGGACCTAAATTGCTTGATTTCCATGGAAGAGCTCTGTAGAACACTATGCTTTGCTGTTGCTGTGTCGGTTTTCTCAAGAAACAAACCCTGTTTGTTCTCTGTACTTGCAGCGAGCAGAGAAGCTCTTGAAGACACGTACCTGCTTTCTCCACTACTGACGTATATTTTGTACCAGTTGGTGTATTCCTCGTCTGGAGAGCAGGAGCAAAGGTTTTTAGGACCTAAATTGCTTGATTTCCTTGGAAGAGATATGTAGAACACTGTGCTTTGCTGTTACTGTGTTGGTTTTCTCAAGACACAAGCCTTGCTAGTTGTATGTGTTTCCAGCGAGCAGAAAAGCTGCTGCAGACACTTTCTTGCCCCTTTTCCACAAGTGAAGTATATTTTGTACCAGTTGGTGTATTCCTCGTCTGCAGAGCAAGAGCAAAGGTTTTAGGATCTAAATTGCTTGTTTTCCATGGAAGAGCTATTAAGAACACTATGCTTTGCTGTTGCTGTGTTGGTTTTTCTAAACACACAAGCCCTGTTTGTTCCCTGTGTTTTCAGCAAGCAGAGAAGCTCTTGAAGACACGTACCTGCTTTCTCCACTACTGACGTATATTTTGTACCAGTTGGTGTGTTCCTCGTCTGCAAAGCAAGAGCAAAGGTTTTAGGACTTAAATTGCTTGATTTCCATGGAAGAGCTATGTAGAACACTGTGCTTTGCTGTTACTGTGTTGGTTTTCTCAAGACACAAGCCTTGCTGGTTGTCTGAGTTTCCAGCGAGCAGAAAAGCTGCTGCAGACACTTTCTTGCCCCTTTTCCACAAGTGAAGTATATTTTGTACCAGTTGGTGTATTCCTCGTCTGCAGAGCAAGAGCAAAGGTTTTAGGATCTAAATTGCTTGTTTTCCATGGAAGAGCTATGTAGAACACCATGGTTTTCGGTTGCTGTGTTTGTTTTCTCAAGACACAAGCCCTGTTTGTTCTCTGTGTTTTCAGCAAGCAGAGAAGCTGCTGCAGACACTTTCTTGCTCCTTTTCCACTAGTGAAGTATATTTTGTACCAGTTGGTGTATTCCTCGTCTGCAGAGCAAGAGCAAAGGTTTTAGGATCTAAATTGCTTGTTTTCCATGGAAGAGCTATGTAGAACACTATGCTTTGCTGTTGCTGTGTTGGTTTTCTCAAGACACAAGCCCTGTTGGTGGTCTGTACTTGCAGCGAGCAGAGAAGCTCTTGAAGACACGTACCTGCTTTCTCCACTACTGACGTATATTTTGTACCAGTTGGTGTATTCCTCGTCTGGAGAGCAGGAGCAAAGGTTTTAGGACCTTAAATTGCTTGATTTCCATGGAAGAGCTCTGTAGAGAACACTGTGCTTGCTGTTACTGTGTTGGTTTTCTCAAGACACAAGCCTTGTTAGTTGTATGTGTTTCCAGCGAGCAGAAATAATAGCTGCTGCAGACACTTTCTTGCCCCTTTTCCACAAGTGAAGTATATTTTGTACCAGTTGGTGTATTCCTCGTCTGCAGAGCAAGAGCAAAGATTTTAGGATCTAAATTGCTTGTTTTCCATGGAAGAGCTATGTAGAACACTATGCTTTGCTGTTGCTGTGTTGGTTTTCTCAAGACACAAGCCCTGTTTGTTCTCTGTGTTTTCAGCAAGCAGAGAAGCTGCTGCAGACACTTTCTTGCTCCTTTTCCACAAGTGAAGTATATTTTGTACCAGTTGGTGTATTCCTCGTCTGCAGAGCAAGAGCAAAGGTTTTAGGATCTAAATTGCTTGTTTTCCATGGAAGAGCTATGTAGAACACTATGGTTTTCGGTTGCTGTGTTTGTTTTCTCAAGACACAAGCCCTGTTTGTTCTCTGTGTTTTCAGCAAGCAGAGAAGCTGCTGCAGACACTTTCTTGCTCCTTTTCCACTAGTGAAGTATATTTTGTACCAGTTGGTGTATTCCTCGTCTGCAGAGCAAGAGCAAAGGTTTTAGGATCTAAATTGCTTGTTTTCCATGGAAGAGCTATGTAGAACACTATGCTTTGCTGTTGCTGTGTTGGTTTTCTAAACACACAAGCCCTGTTTGTTCCCTGTGTTTTCAGCAAGCAGAGAAGCTCTTGAAGACACGTACCTGCTTTCTCCACTACTGACGTATATTTTGTACCAGTTGGTGTGTTCCTCGTCTGCAAAGCAAGAGCAAAGGTTTTAGGACTTAAATTGCTTGATTTCCATGGAAGAGCTATGTAGAACACTGTGCTTTGCTGTTACTGTGTTGGTTTTCTCAAGACACAAGTCTTGTTGGTTGTCTGAGTTTCCAGCGAGCAGAAAAGCTGCTGCAGACACTTTCTTGCCCCTTTTCCACAAGTGAAGTATATTTTGTACCAGTTGGTGTATTCCTCGTCTGCAGAGCAAGAGCAAAGATTTTAGGATCTAAATTGCTTGTTTTCCATGGAAGAGCTATGTAGAACACTATGGTTTTCGGTTGCTGTGTTTGTTTTCTCAAGACACAAGCCCTGTTTGTTCTCTGTGTTTTCAGCAAGCAGAGAAGCTGCTGCAGACACTTTCTTGCTCCTTTTCCACTAGTGAAGTATATTTTGTACCAGTTGGTGTATTCCTCGTCTGCAGAGCAAGAGCAAAGGTTTTAGGATCTAAATTGCTTGTTTTCCATGGAAGAGCTATGTAGAACACTATGCTTTGCTGTTGCTGTGTTGGTTTTCTCAAGACACAAGCCCTGTTGGTGGTCTGTGTTTTCAGCAAGCAGAGAAGCTCTTGAAGACACGTACCTGCTTTCTCCACTACTGACGTATATTTTGTACCAGTTGGTGTGTTCCTCGTCTGCAAAGAAAGAGCTAATGTGTTAGGACCTAAATTGCTTGATTTCCATGGAAGAGCTCTGTAGAACACTATGCTTTGCTGTTGCTGTGTTGGTTTTCTCAAGACACAAGTCCTGTTGGTTGTCTGTGTTTGCAGCAAGCAGAGAAGCTGCTGCAGACACTTTCTTGCCCCTTTTCCACAAGTGAAGTATATTTTGTACCAGTTGGTGTGTTCCTCGTCTGCAGAGCAAGAGCAAAGGTTTTAGGATCTAAATTGCTTGTTTTCCATGGAAGAGCTATGTAGAACACTATGCTTTGCTGTTGCTGTGTTGGTTTTCTAAAGACACAAACCCTGTTTGTTCCCTGTGTTTTCAGCAAGCAGAGAAGCTGCTGCAGACACTTTCTTGCCCCTTTTCCACAAGTGAAGTATATTTTGTACCAGTTGGTGTATTCCTCGTCTGCAGAGCAAGAGCAAAGGTTTTAGGATCTAAATTGCTTGTTTTCCATGGAAGAGCTATGTAGAACACTATGCTTTGCTGTTGCTGTGTTGGTTTTCTAAAGACACAAACCCTGTTTGTTCCCTGTGTTTTCAGCAAGCAGAGAAGCTGCTGCAGACACTTTCTTGCCCCTTTTCCACAAGTGAAGTATATTTTGTACCAGTTGGTGTATTCCTCGTCTGCAGAGCAAGAGCAAAGATTTTAGGATCTAAATTGCTTGTTTTCCATGGAAGAGCTATGTAGAACACTATGCTTTGCTGTTGCTGTGTTGGTTTTCTCAAGACACAAGCCCTGTTTGTTCTCTGTGTTTTCAGCAAGCAGAGAAGCTGCTGCAGACACTTTCTTGCTCCTTTTCCACAAGTGAAGTATATTTTGTACCAGTTGGTGTATTCCTCGTCTGCAGAGCAAGAGCAAAGGTTTTAGGATCTAAATTGCTTGTTTTCCATGGAAGAGCTATGTAGAACACTATGCTTTGCTGTTGCTGTGTTGGTTTTCTCAAGACACAAACCCTGTTTGTTCCCTGTGTTTTCAGCAAGCAGAGAAGCTGCTGCAGACACTTTCTTGCCCCTTTTTCACAAGTGAAGTATATTTTGTACCAGTTGGTGTGTTCCTCGTCTGCAGAGACGGATCAAAGGTTTTAGGACTTAAATTGCTTGATTTCATTGGAAGAGCTATTAAGAACACTATGCTTTGCTGTTGCTGTGTTGGTTTTCTAAAGACACAAGCCCTGTTTGTTCCCTGTGTTTTCAGCAAGCAGAGAAGCTCTTGAAGACACGTACCTGCTTTCTCCACTACTGACGTATATTTTGTACCAGTTGGTGTGTTCCTCGTCTGCAAAGCAAGAGCAAAGGTTTTAGGACTTAAATTGCTTGATTTCCATGGAAGAGCTCTGTAGAACACTATGCTTTGCTGTTGCTGTGTCGGTTTTCTCAAGACACAAGTCTTGTTGGTTGTCTGAGTTTCCAGCGAGCAGAAAAGCTGCTGCAGACACTTTCTTGCCCCTTTTCCACAAGTGAAGTATATTTTGTACCAGTTGGTGTATTCCTCGTCTGCAGAGCAAGAGCAAAGGTTTTAGGATCTAAATTGCTTGTTTTCCATGGAAGAGCTATGTAGAACACTATGCTTTGCTGTTGCTGTGTTGGTTTTCTCAAGAAACAAACCCTGTTTGTTCTCTGTACTTGCAGCGAGCAGAGAAGCTCTTGAAGACACGTACCTGCTTTCTCCACTAGTGAAGTATATTTTGTACCAGTTGGTGTATTCCTCGTCTGGAGAGCAGGAGCAAAGGTTTTAGGACCTAAATTGCTTGATTTCCTTGGAAGAGATATGTAGAACACTGTGCTTTGCTGTTACTGTGTTGGTTTTCTCAAGACACAAGCCTTGTTAGTTGTATGTGTTTCCAGCGAGCAGAAAAGCTGCTGCAGACACTTTCTTGCCCCTTTTCCACAAGTGAAGTATATTTTGTACCAGTTGGTGTATTCCTCGTCTGCAGAGCAAGAGCAAAGGTGTTAGGACCTAAACTGCTTGTTTTCCATGGAAGAGCTATGTAGAACACTATGCTTTGCTGTTGCTGTGTTGGTTTTCTCAAGACACAAGCCCTGTTTGTTCTCTGTGTTTTCAGCAAGCAGAGAAGCTGCTGCAGACACTTTCTTGCCCCTTTTCCACAAGTGAAGTATATTTTGTACCAGTTGGTGTATTCCTCGTCTGCAGAGCAAGAGCAAAGGTTTTAGGATCTAAATTGCTTGTTTTCCATGGAAGAGCTATGTAGAACACTATGGTTTTCGGTTGCTGTGTTTGTTTTCTCAAGACACAAGCCCTGTTTGTTCTCTGTGTTTTCAGCAAGCAGAGAAGCTGCTGCAGA
Organism: Prinia subflava; assembly: GCF_021018805.1. NCBI lineage: Eukaryota > Metazoa > Chordata > Aves > Passeriformes > Cisticolidae > Prinia > Prinia subflava. The sequence continues at coordinate 63,136 of NW_026960630.1, read as the reverse complement.
CACTTTCTTGCTCCTTTTCCACTAGTGAAGTATATTTTGTACCAGTTTGTGTATTCCTCGTCTGCAGAGCAAGAGCAAAGGTTTTAGGATCTAAATTGCTTGATTTCATTGGAAGAGCTATGTAGAACACTATGCTTTGCATTTGCTGTGTTGGTTTTCTAAACACACAAGCCCTGTTTGTTCCCTGTGTTTTCAGCAAGCAGAGAAGCTCTTGAAGACACGTACCTGCTTTCTCCACTACTGACGTATATTTTGTACCAGTTGGTGTGTTCCTCGTCTGCAAAGCAAGAGCAAAGGTTTTAGGACTTAAATTGCTTGATTTCCATGGAAGAGCTATGTAGAACACTGTGCTTTGCTGTTGCTGTGTTGGTTTTCTCAAGACACAAGTCTTGTTGGTTGTCTGAGTTTCCAGCGAGCAGAAAAGCTGCTGCAGACACTTTCTTGCCCCTTTTCCACAAGTGAAGTATATTTTGTACCAGTTGGTGTATTCCTCGTCTGCAGAGCAAGAGCAAAGGTTTTAGGATCTAAATTGCTTGTTTTCCATGGAAGAGCTATGTAGAACACTATGGTTTTCGGTTGCTGTGTTTGTTTTCTCAAGACACAAGCCCTGTTTGTTCTCTGTGTTTTCAGCAAGCAGAGAAGCTGCTGCAGACACTTTCTTGCTCCTTTTCCACTAGTGAAGTATATTTTGTACCAGTTGGTGTGTTCCTCGTCTGCAAAGAAAGAGCTAATGTGTTAGGACCTAAATTGCTTGATTTCCATGGAAGAGCTCTGTAGAACACTATGCTTTGCTGTTGCTGTGTTGGTTTTCTCAAGACACAAGTCCTGTTGGTTGTCTGTGTTTGCAGCAAGCAGAGAAGCTGCTGCAGACACTTTCTTGCCCCTTTTCCACAAGTGAAGTATATTTTGTACCAGTTGGTGTGTTCCTCGTCTGCAGAGCAAGAGCAAAGGTTTTAGGATCTAAATTGCTTGTTTTCCATGGAAGAGCTATGTAGAACACTAGGCTTTGCTGTTGCTGTGTTGGTTTTCTCAAGACACAAGCCCTGTTGGTGGTCTGTGTTTTCAGCGAGCAGAGAAGCTCTTGAAGACACGTACCTGCTTTCTCCACTACTGACGTATATTTTGTACCAGTTGGTGTATTCCTCGTCTGGAGATCAGGAGCAAAGGTTTTAGGACCTAAATTGCTTGATTTCCTTGGAAGAGATATGTAGAACACTGTGCTTTGCTGTTACTGTGTTGGTTTTCTCAAGACACAAGCCTTGTTAGTTGTATGTGTTTCCAGCGAGCAGAGAAGCTGCTGCAGACACTTTCTTGCCCCTTTTCCACAAGTGAAGTATATTTTGTACCAGTTGGTGTATTCCTCGTCTGCAGAGCAAGAGCAAAGATTTTAGGATCTAAATTGCTTGTTTTCCATGGAAGAGCTATGTAGAACACTATGCTTTGCTGTTGCTGTGTTGGTTTTCTCAAGACACAAGCCCTGTTTGTTCTCTGTGTTTTCAGCAAGCAGAGAAGCTGCTGCAGACACTTTCTTGCTCCTTTTCCACTAGTGAAGTATATTTTGTACCAGTTGGTGTATTCCTCGTCTGCAGAGCAAGAGCAAAGGTTTTAGGATCTAAATTGCTTGTTTTCCATGGAAGAGCTATGTAGAACACTATGCTTTGCTGTTGCTGTGTTGGTTTTCTCAAGACACAAGCCCTGTTTGTTCTCTGTGTTTTCAGCAAGCAGAGAAGCTGCTGCAGACACTTTCTTGCTCCTTTTCCACTAGTGAAGTATATTTTGTACCAGTTGGTGTGTTCCTCGTCTGCAGAGACGGATCAAAGGTTTTAGGACTTAAATTGCTTGATTTCATTGGAAGAGCTATTAAGAACACTATGCTTTGCTGTTGCTGTGTTGGTTTTCTAAAGACACAAGCCCTGTTGGTGGTCTGTGTTTTCAGCAAGCAGAGAAGCTCTTGAAGACACGTACCTGCTTTCTCCACTACTGACGTATATTTTGTACCAGTTGGTGTGTTCCTCGTCTGCAAAGCAAGAGCAAAGGTTTTAGGACTTAAATTGCTTGATTTCCATGGAAGAGCTCTGTAGAACACTATGCTTTGCTGTTGCTGTGTCGGTTTTCTCAAGACACAAGTCTTGTTGGTTGTCTGAGTTTCCAGCGAGCAGAAAAGCTGCTGCAGACACTTTCTTGCCCCTTTTCCACAAGTGAAGTATATTTTGTACCAGTTGGTGTATTCCTCGTCTGCAGAGCAAGAGCAAAGGTTTTAGGATCTAAATTGCTTGTTTTCCATGGAAGAGCTATGTAGAACACTATGCTTTGCTGTTGCTGTGTTGGTTTTCTAAAGACACAAACCCTGTTTGTTCCCTGTGTTTTCAGCAAGCAGAGAAGCTGCTGCAGACACTTTCTTGCCCCTTTTCCACAAGTGAAGTATATTTTGTACCAGTTGGTGTATTCCTTGTCTGCAGAGCAAGAGCAAAGGTTTTAGGATCTAAATTGCTTGTTTTCCATGGAAGAGCTATGTAGAACACTATGCTTTGCTGTTACTGTGTTGGTTTTCTCAAGACACAAGTCTTGTTGGTTGTATGTGTTTCCAGCGAGCAGAAAAGCTGCTGCAGACACTTTCTTGCCCCTTTTCCACAAGTGAAGTATATTTTGTACCAGTTGGTGTATTCCTCGTCTGCAGAGCAAGAGCAAAGGTTTTAGGATCTAAATTGCTTGTTTTCCATGGAAGAGCTATGTAGAACACTATGCTTTGCTGTTGCTGTGTTGGTTTTCTCAAGACACAAGCCCTGTTGGTGGTCTGTGTTTTCAGCAAGCAGAGAAGCTCTTGAAGACACGTACCTGCTTTCTCCACTACTGACGTATATTTTGTACCAGTTGGTGTGTTCCTCGTCTGCAAAGAAAGAGCTAATGTGTTAGGACCTAAATTGCTTGATTTCCATGGAAGATCTCTGTAGAACACTATGCTTTGCTGTTGCTGTGTTGGTTTTCTCAAGACACAAGTCCTGTTGGTTGTCTGTGTTTGCAGCAAGCAGAGAAGCTGCTGCAGACACTTTCTTGCCCCTTTTCCACAAGTGAAGTATATTTTGTACCAGTTGGTGTGTTCCTCGTCTGCAGAGCAAGAGCAAAGGTTTTAGGATCTAAATTGCTTGTTTTCCATGGAAGAGCTATGTAGAACACTAGGCTTTGCTGTTGCTGTGTTGGTTTTCTCAAGACACAAGCCCTGTTGGTGGTCTGTGTTTTCAGCGAGCAGAGAAGCTCTTGAAGACACGTACCTGCTTTCTCCACTACTGACGTATATTTTGTACCAGTTGGTGTATTCCTCGTCTGGAGAGCAGGAGCAAAGGTTTTAGGACCTAAATTGCTTGATTTCCTTGGAAGAGATATGTAGAACACTGTGCTTTGCTGTTACTGTGTTGGTTTTCTCAAGACACAAGCCTTGTTAGTTGTATGTTTCCAGCGAGCAGAGAAGCTGCTGCAGACACTTTCTTGCCCCTTTTCCACAAGTGAAGTATATTTTGTACCAGTTGGTGTATTCCTCGTCTGCAGAGCAAGAGCAAAGATTTTAGGATCTAAATTGCTTGTTTTCCATGGAAGAGCTATGTAGAACACTATGCTTTGCTGTTGCTGTGTTGGTTTTCTCAAGACACAAGCCCTGTTTGTTCTCTGTGTTTTCAGCAAGCAGAGAAGCTGCTGCAGACACTTTCTTGCTCCTTTTCCACTAGTGAAGTATATTTTGTACCAGTTGGTGTATTCCTCGTCTGCAGAGCAAGAGCAAAGGTTTTAGGATCTAAATTGCTTGTTTTCCATGGAAGAGCTATGTAGAACACTATGCTTTGCTGTTGCTGTGTTGGTTTTCTCAAGACACAAGCCCTGTTTGTTCTCTGTGTTTTCAGCAAGCAGAGAAGCTGCTGCAGACACTTTCTTGCTCCTTTTCCACTACTGACGTATATTTTGTACCAGTTGGTGTGTTCCTCGTCTGCAGAGACGGATCAAAGGTTTTAGGACTTAAATTGCTTGATTTCATTGGAAGAGCTATTAAGAACACTATGCTTTGCTGTTGCTGTGTTGGTTTTCTAAAAACACAAGCCCTGTTGGTGGTCTGTGTTTTCAGCAAGCAGAGAAGCTCTTGAAGACACGTACCTGCTTTCTCCACTACTGACGTATATTTTGTACCAGTTGGTGTGTTCCTCGTCTGCAAAGCAAGAGCAAAGGTTTTAGGACTTAAATTGCTTGATTTCCATGGAAGAGCTCTGTAGAACACTATGCTTTGCTGTTGCTGTGTCGGTTTTCTCAAGACACAAGTCTTGTTGGTTGTCTGAGTTTCCAGCGAGCAGAAAAGCTGCTGCAGACACTTTCTTGCCCCTTTTCCACAAGTGAAGTATATTTTGTACCAGTTGGTGTATTCCTCGTCTGCAGAGCAAGAGCAAAGGTTTTAGGATCTAAATTGCTTGTTTTCCATGGAAGAGCTATGTAGAACACTATGCTTTGCTGTTGCTGTGTTGGTTTTCTAAAGACACAAACCCTGTTTGTTCCCTGTGTTTTCAGCAAGCAGAGAAGCTGCTGCAGACACTTTCTTGCCCCTTTTCCACAAGTGAAGTATATTTTGTACCAGTTGGTGTATTCCTTGTCTGCAGAGCAAGAGCAAAGGTTTTAGGACTTAAATTGCTTGATTTCCGTGGAAGAGCTCTGTAGAACACTATGCTTTGCTGTTGCTGTGTCGGTTTTCTCAAGACACAAGTCTTGTTGGTTGTCTGAGTTTCCAGCGAGCAGAAAAGCTGCTGCAGACACTTTCTTGCCCCTTTTCCACAAGTGAAGTATATTTTGTACCAGTTGGTGTATTCCTCGTCTGCAGAGCAAGAGCAAAGGTTTTAGGATCTAAATTGCTTGTTTTCCATGGAAGAGCTATGTAGAACACTATGCTTTGCTGTTGCTGTGTTGGTTTTCTCAAGAAACAAACCCTGTTTGTTCTCTGTACTTGCAGCGAGCAGAGAAGCTCTTGAAGACACGTACCTGCTTTCTCCACTACTGACGTATATTTTGTACCAGTTGGTGTATTCCTCGTCTGGAGAGCAGGAGCAAAGGTTTTAGGACCTAAATTGCTTGATTTCCTTGGAAGAGATATGTAGAACACTATGCTTTGCTGTTACTGTGTTGGTTTTCTCAAGACACAAGCCTTGTTAGTTGTATGTGTTTCCAGCGAGCAGAAAAGCTGCTGCAGACACTTTCTTGCCCCTTTTCCACAAGTGAAGTATATTTTGTACCAGTTGGTGTATTCCTCGTCTGCAGAGCAAGAGCAAAGGTGTTAGGACCTAAACTGCTTAATTTCCATGGAAGAGCTCTGTAGAACACTATGGTTTTCGGTTGCTGTGTTTGTTTTCTCAAGACACAAGCCCTGTTTGTTCTCTGTGTTTGCAGCAAGCAGAGAAGCTGCTGCAGACACTTTCTTGCTCCTTTTCCACTAGTGAAGTATATTTTGTACCAGTTGGTGTATTCCTCGTCTGCAGAGCAAGAGCAAAGGTTTTAGGATCTAAATTGCTTGTTTTCCATGGAAGAGCTATGTAGAACACTATGCTTTGCTGTTGCTGTGTTGGTTTTCTCAAGACACAAGCCCTGTTGGTGGTCTGTGTTTTCAGCAAGCAGAGAAGCTCTTGAAGACACGTACCTGCTTTCTCCACTACTGACGTATATTTTGTACCAGTTGGTGTGTTCCTCGTCTGCAAAGAAAGAGCTAATGTGTTAGGACCTAAATTGCTTGATTTCCATGGAAGAGCTCTGTAGAACACTATGCTTTGCTGTTGCTGTGTTGGTTTTCTCAAGACACAAGTCCTGTTGGTTGTCTGTGTTTGCAGCAAGCAGAGAAGCTGCTGCAGACACTTTCTTGCCCCTTTTCCACAAGTGAAGTATATTTTGTACCAGTTGGTGTGTTCCTCGTCTGCAGAGCAAGAGCAAAGGTTTTAGGATCTAAATTGCTTGTTTTCCATGGAAGAGCTATGTAGAACACTAGGCTTTGCTGTTGCTGTGTTGGTTTTCTCAAGACACAAGCCCTGTTGGTGGTCTGTGTTTTCAGCGAGCAGAGAAGCTCTTGAAGACACGTACCTGCTTTCTCCACTACTGACGTATATTTTGTACCAGTTGGTGTATTCCTCATCTGGAGATCAGGAGCAAAGGTTTTAGGACCTAAATTGCTTGATTTCCTTGGAAGAGATATGTAGAACACTGTGCTTTGCTGTTACTGTGTTGGTTTTCTCAAGACACAAGCCTTGTTAGTTGTATGTGTTTCCAGCGAGCAGAGAAGCTGCTGCAGACACTTTCTTGCCCCTTTTCCACAAGTGAAGTATATTTTGTACCAGTTGGTGTATTCCTCGTCTGCAGAGCAAGAGCAAAGATTTTAGGATCTAAATTGCTTGTTTTCCATGGAAGAGCTATGTAGAACACTATGCTTTGCTGTTGCTGTGTTGGTTTTCTCAAGACACAAGCCCTGTTTGTTCTCTGTGTTTTCAGCAAGCAGAGAAGCTGCTGCAGACACTTTCTTGCTCCTTTTCCACTAGTGAAGTATATTTTGTACCAGTTGGTGTATTCCTCGTCTGCAGAGCAAGAGCAAAGGTTTTAGGATCTAAATTGCTTGTTTTCCATGGAAGAGCTATGTAGAACACTATGCTTTGCTGTTGCTGTGTTGGTTTTCTCAAGACACAAGCCCTGTTTGTTCTCTGTGTTTTCAGCAAGCAGAGAAGCTGCTGCAGACACTTTCTTGCTCCTTTTCCACTAGTGAAGTATATTTTGTACCAGTTGGTGTGTTCCTCGTCTGCAGAGACGGATCAAAGGTTTTAGGACTTAAATTGCTTGATTTCATTGGAAGAGCTATTAAGAACACTATGCTTTGCTGTTGCTGTGTTGGTTTTCTAAAGACACAAGCCCTGTTGGTGGTCTGTGTTTTCAGCAAGCAGAGAAGCTCTTGAAGACACGTACCTGCTTTCTCCACTACTGACGTATATTTTGTACCAGTTGGTGTGTTCCTCGTCTGCAAAGCAAGAGCAAAGGTTTTAGGACTTAAATTGCTTGATTTCCATGGAAGAGCTCTGTAGAACACTATGCTTTGCTGTTGCTGTGTCGGTTTTCTCAAGACACAAGTCTTGTTGGTTGTCTGAGTTTCCAGCGAGCAGAAAAGCTGCTGCAGACACTTTCTTGCCCCTTTTCCACAAGTGAAGTATATTTTGTACCAGTTGGTGTATTCCTCGTCTGCAGAGCAAGAGCAAAGGTTTTAGGATCTAAATTGCTTGTTTTCCATGGAAGAGCTATGTAGAACACTATGCTTTGCTGTTGCTGTGTTGGTTTTCTAAAGACACAAACCCTGTTTGTTCCCTGTGTTTTCAGCAAGCAGAGAAGCTGCTGCAGACACTTTCTTGCCCCTTTTCCACAAGTGAAGTATATTTTGTACCAGTTGGTGTATTCCTTGTCTGCAGAGCAAGAGCAAAGGTTTTAGGATCTAAATTGCTTGTTTTCCATGGAAGAGCTATGTAGAACACTATGCTTTGCTGTTACTGTGTTGGTTTTCTCAAGACACAAGTCTTGTTGGTTGTATGTGTTTCCAGCGAGCAGAAAAGCTGCTGCAGACACTTTCTTGCCCCTTTTCCACAAGTGAAGTATATTTTGTACCAGTTGGTGTATTCCTCGTCTGCAGAGCAAGAGCAAAGGTTTTAGGATCTAAATTGCTTGTTTTCCATGGAAGAGCTATGTAGAACACTATGCTTTGCTGTTGCTGTGTTGGTTTTCTCAAGACACAAGCCCTGTTGGTGGTCTGTGTTTTCAGCAAGCAGAGAAGCTCTTGAAGACACGTACCTGCTTTCTCCACTACTGACGTATATTTTGTACCAGTTGGTGTGTTCCTCGTCTGCAAAGAAAGAGCTAATGTGTTAGGACCTAAATTGCTTGATTTCCATGGAAGATCTCTGTAGAACACTATGCTTTGCTGTTGCTGTGTTGGTTTTCTCAAGACACAAGTCCTGTTGGTTGTCTGTGTTTGCAGCAAGCAGAGAAGCTGCTGCAGACACTTTCTTGCCCCTTTTCCACAAGTGAAGTATATTTTGTACCAGTTGGTGTGTTCCTCGTCTGCAGAGCAAGAGCAAAGGTTTTAGGATCTAAATTGCTTGTTTTCCATGGAAGAGCTATGTAGAACACTAGGCTTTGCTGTTGCTGTGTTGGTTTTCTCAAGACACAAGCCCTGTTGGTGGTCTGTGTTTTCAGCGAGCAGAGAAGCTCTTGAAGACACGTACCTGCTTTCTCCACTACTGACGTATATTTTGTACCAGTTGGTGTATTCCTCGTCTGGAGAGCAGGAGCAAAGGTTTTAGGACCTAAATTGCTTGATTTCCTTGGAAGAGATATGTAGAACACTGTGCTTTGCTGTTACTGTGTTGGTTTTCTCAAGACACAAGCCTTGTTAGTTGTATGTGTTTCCAGCGAGCAGAGAAGCTGCTGCAGACACTTTCTTGCCCCTTTTCCACAAGTGAAGTATATTTTGTACCAGTTGGTGTATTCCTCGTCTGCAGAGCAAGAGCAAAGATTTTAGGATCTAAATTGCTTGTTTTCCATGGAAGAGCTATGTAGAACACTATGCTTTGCTGTTGCTGTGTTGGTTTTCTCAAGACACAAGCCCTGTTTGTTCTCTGTGTTTTCAGCAAGCAGAGAAGCTGCTGCAGACACTTTCTTGCTCCTTTTCCACTAGTGAAGTATATTTTGTACCAGTTGGTGTATTCCTCGTCTGCAGAGCAAGAGCAAAGGTTTTAGGATCTAAATTGCTTGTTTTCCATGGAAGAGCTATGTAGAACACTATGCTTTGCTGTTGCTGTGTTGGTTTTCTCAAGACACAAGCCCTGTTTGTTCTCTGTGTTTTCAGCAAGCAGAGAAGCTGCTGCAGACACTTTCTTGCTCCTTTTCCACTACTGACGTATATTTTGTACCAGTTGGTGTGTTCCTCGTCTGCAGAGACGGATCAAAGGTTTTAGGACTTAAATTGCTTGATTTCATTGGAAGAGCTATTAAGAACACTATGCTTTGCTGTTGCTGTGTTGGTTTTCTAAAAACACAAGCCCTGTTGGTGGTCTGTGTTTTCAGCAAGCAGAGAAGCTCTTGAAGACACGTACCTGCTTTCTCCACTACTGACGTATATTTTGTACCAGTTGGTGTGTTCCTCGTCTGCAAAGCAAGAGCAAAGGTTTTAGGACTTAAATTGCTTGATTTCCATGGAAGAGCTCTGTAGAACACTATGCTTTGCTGTTGCTGTGTCGGTTTTCTCAAGACACAAGTCTTGTTGGTTGTCTGAGTTTCCAGCGAGCAGAAAAGCTGCTGCAGACACTTTCTTGCCCCTTTTCCACAAGTGAAGTATATTTTGTACCAGTTGGTGTATTCCTCGTCTGCAGAGCAAGAGCAAAGGTTTTAGGATCTAAATTGCTTGTTTTCCATGGAAGAGCTATGTAGAACACTATGCTTTGCTGTTGCTGTGTTGGTTTTCTAAAGACACAAACCCTGTTTGTTCCCTGTGTTTTCAGCAAGCAGAGAAGCTGCTGCAGACACTTTCTTGCCCCTTTTCCACAAGTGAAGTATATTTTGTACCAGTTGGTGTATTCCTTGTCTGCAGAGCAAGAGCAAAGGTTTTAGGATCTAAATTGCTTGTTTTCCATGGAAGAGCTATGTAGAACACTATGCTTTGCTGTTACTGTGTTGGTTTTCTCAAGACACAAGTCTTGTTGGTTGTATGTGTTTCCAGCGAGCAGAAAAGCTGCTGCAGACACTTTCTTGCCCCTTTTCCACAAGTGAAGTATATTTTGTACCAGTTGGTGTATTCCTCGTCTGCAGAGCAAGAGCAAAGGTTTTAGGATCTAAATTGCTTGTTTTCCATGGAAGAGCTCTGTAGAACACTATGCTTGCTGTTGCTGTGTTGGTTTTCTAAAGACACAAACCCTGTTTGTTCTCTGTTTTTTCAGCAAGCAGAGATGCTGCTGCAGACACTTTCTTGCCCCTTTTTCACAAGTGAAGTATATTTTGTACCAGTTGGTGTGTTCCTCGTCTGCAAAGCAAGAGCAAATGTGTTAGGACCTAAATTGCTTGATTTCCATGGAAGAGCTCTGTAGAACACTATGCTTTGCTGTTGCTGTGTTGGTTTTCTCAAGAAACAAACCCTGTTTGTTCTCTGTACTTGCAGCGAGCAGAGAAGCTCTTGAAGACACGTACCTGCTTTCTCCACTACTGACGTATATTTTGTACCAGTTGGTGTATTCCTCGTCTGGAGAGCAGGAGCAAAGGTTTTAGGACCTAAATTGCTTGATTTCCTTGGAAGAGATATGTAGAACACTGTGCTTTGCTGTTACTGTGTTGGTTTTCTCAAGACACAAGCCTTGTTAGTTGTATGTGTTTCCAGCGAGCAGAAAAGCTGCTGCAGACACTTTCTTGCCCCTTATCCACAAGTGAAGTATATTTTGTACCAGTTGGTGTATTCCTCGTCTGCAGAGCAAGAGCAAAGGTTTTAGGATCTAAATTGCTTGTTTTCCATGGAAGAGCTCTGTAGAACACTATGGTTTTCGGTTGCTGTGTTTGTTTTCTCAAGACACAAGCCCTGTTTGTTCTCTGTGTTTTCAGCAAGCAGAGAAGCTGCTGCAGACACTTTCTTGCTCCTTTTCCACTAGTGAAGTATATTTTGTACCAGTTGGTGTATTCCTCGTCTGGAGAGCAGGAGCAAAGGTTTTAGGACCTAAATTGCTTGATTTCCTTGGAAGAGATATGTAGAACACTGTGCTTTGCTGTTGCTGTGTTGGTTTTCTCAAGACACAAACCCTGTTTGTTCCCTGTGTTTTCAGCAAGCAGAGAAGCTGCTGCAGACACTTTCTTGCCCATTTTCCACAAGTGAAGTATATTTTGTACCAGTTGGTGTATTCCTCGTCTGCAGAGCAAGAGCAAAGGTTTTAGGATCTAAATAGCTTGTTTTCCATGGAAGAGCTATGTAGAACACTATGCTTTGCTGTTGCTGTGTTGGTTTTCTAAAGACACAAACCCTGTTTGTTCCCTGTGTTTTCAGCAAGCAGAGAAGCTGCTGCAGACACTTTCTTGCCCCTTTTCCACAAGTGAAGTATATTTTGTACCAGTTGGTGTATTCCTCGTCTGCAGAGCAAGAGCAAAGGTTTTAGGATCTAAATTGCTTGATTTCCTTGGAAGAGATATGTAGAACACTGTGCTTTGCTGTTGCTGTGTTGGTTTTCTCAAGACACAAACCCTGTTTTTTCCCTGTGTTTTCAGCAAGCAGAGAAGCTGCTGCAGACACTTTCTTGCCCCTTTTCCACAAGTGAAGTATATTTTGTACCAGTTGGTGTATTCCTTGTCTGCAGAGCAAGAGCAAAGGTTTTAGGATCTAAATTGCTTGTTTTCCATGGAAGAGCTATGTAGAACACTATGCTTTGCTGTTGCTGTGTTGGTTTTCTCAAGACACAAGTCCTGTTGGTTGTCTGTGTTTGCAGCAAGCAGAGAAGCTGCTGCAGACACTTTCTTGCTCCTTTTCCACTAGTGAAGTATATTTTGTACCAGTTAGTGTATTCCTCGTCTGGAGAGCAGGAGCAAAGGTTTTAGGACCTAAATTGCTTGATTTCCTTGGAAGAGATATGTAGAACACTGTGCTTTGCTGTTGCTGTGTTGGTTTTCTCAAGACACAAACCCTGTTTGTTCCCTGTGTTTTCAGCAAGCAGAGAAGCTGCTGCAGACACTTTCTTGCCCCTTTTCCACAAGTGAAGTATATTTTGTACCAGTTGGTGTATTCCTCGTCTGCAGAGCAAGAGCAAAGGTTTTAGGATCTAAATTGCTTGTTTTCCATGGAAGAGCTATGTAGAACACTATGCTTTGCTGTTGCTGTGTTGGTTTTCTAAAGACACAAACCCTGTTTGTTCCCTGTGTTTTCAGCAAGCAGAGAAGCTGCTGCAGACACTTTCTTGCCCCTTTTCCACAAGTGAAGTATATTTTGTACCAGTTGGTGTATTCCTTGTCTGCAGAGCAAGAGCAAAGGTTTTAGGATCTAAATTGCTTGATTTCCTTGGAAGAGATATGTAGAACACTGTGCTTTGCTGTTGCTGTGTTGGTTTTCTCAAGACACAAACCCTGTTTGTTCCCTGTGTTTTCAGCAAGCAGAGAAGCTGCTGCAGACACTTTCTTGCCCCTTTTCCACAAGTGAAGTATATTTTGTACCAGTTGGTGTATTCCTCGTCTGCAGAGCAAGAGCAAAGGTTTTAGGATCTAAATTGCTTGTTTTCCATGGAAGAGCTCTGTAGAACACTATGCTTTGCTGTTGCTGTGTTGGTTTTCTAAAGACACAAACCCTGTTTGTTCCCTGTGTTTTCAGCAAGCAGAGAAGCTGCTGCAGACACTTTCTTGCCCCTTTTTCCACAAGTGAAGTATATTTTGTACCAGTTGGTGTATTCCTCGTCTGCAGAGCAAGAGCAAAGGTTTTAGGATCTAAATTGCTTGTTTTCCATGGAAGAGCTATGTAGAACACTATGCTTTGCTGTTGCTGTGTTGGTTTTCTCAAGACACAAGTCCTGTTGGTTGTCTGTGTTTGCAGCAAGCAGAGAAGCTGCTGCAGACACTTTCTTGCTCCTTTTCCACTAGTGAAGTATATTTTGTACCAGTTGGTGTATTCCTCGTCTGCAGAGCAAGAGCAAAGGTTTTAGGATCTAAATTGCTTGTTTTCCATGGAAGAGCTATGTAGAACACTATGCTTTGCTGTTGCTGTGTTGGTTTTCTAAAGACACAAACCCTGTTTGTTCTCTGTGTTTTCAGCAAGCAGAGAAGCTGCTGCAGACACTTTCTTGCTCCTTTTCCACTAGTGAAGTATATTTTGTACCAGTTGGTGTATTCCTTGTCTGCAGAGCAGGAGCAAAGGTTTTAGGACCTAAATTGCTTGATTTCCTTGGAAGAGATATGTAGAACACTGTGTTTTGCTGTTGCTGTGTTGGTTTTCTCAAGACACAAACCCTGTTTGTTCCCTGTGTTTTCAGCAAGCAGAGAAGCTGCTGCAGACACTTTCTTGCCCCTTTTCCACAAGTGAAGTATATTTTGTACCAGTTGGTGTATTCCTCGTCTGCAGAGCAAGAGCAAAGGTTTTAGGATCTAAATTGCTTGTTTTCCATGGAAGAGCTCTGTAGAACACTATGCTTTGCTGTTGCTGTGTTGGTTTTCTCAAGACACAAGTCCTGTTGGTTGTCTGTGTTTGCAGCAAGCAGAGAAGCTGCTGCAGACACTTTCTTGCCCCTTTTCCACAAGTGAAGTATATTTTGTACCAGTTGGTGTGTTCCTCGTCTGCAGAGCAAGAGCAAAGGTGTTAGGACCTAAATTGCTTGATTTCCATGGAAGAGCTCTGTAGAACACTATGCTTTGCTGTTGCTGTGTCGGTTTTTCTCAAGAAACAAACCCTGTTTGTTCTCTGTACTTGCAGCGAGCAGAGAAGCTCTTGAAGACACGTACCTGCTTTCTCCACTACTGACGTATATTTTGTACCAGTTGGTGTATTCCTCGTCTGGAGAGCAGGAGCAAAGGTTTTAGGACCTAAATTGCTTGATTTCCTTGGAAGAGATATGTAGAACACTGTGGCTTTGCTGTTACTGTGTTGGTTTTCTCAAGACACAAGCCTTGTTAGTTGTATGTGTTTCCAGCGAGCAGAAAAGCTGCTGCAGACACTTTCTTGCCCCTTTTCCACAAGTGAAGTATATTTTGTACCAGTTGGTGTATTCCTCGTCTGCAGAGCAAGGGCAAAGGGTTTTTAGGATCTAAATTGCTTGTTTTCCATGGAAGAGCTATGTAGAACACTATGCTTTGCTGTTGCTGTGTTGGTTTTCTCAAGACACAAGCCCTGTTTGTTCTCTGTGTTTTCAGCAAGCAGAGAAGCTGCTGCAGACACTTTCTTGCTCCTTTTCCACTAGTGAAGTATATTTTGTACCAGTTGGTGTATTCCTCGTCTGCAGAGCAAGAGCAAAGGTTTTAGGATCTAAATTGCTTGTTTTCCATGGAAGAGCTATGTAGAACACTATGCTTTGCTGTTGCTGTGTTGGTTTTCTCAAGACACAAACCCTGTTTGTTCCCTGTGTTTCAGCAAGCAGAGAAGCTGCTGCAGACACTTTCTTGCCCCTTTTTCACAAGTGAAGTATATTTTGTACCAGTTGGTGTGTTCCTCGTCTGCAGAGACGGATCAAAGGTTTTAGGACTTAAATTGCTTGATTTCATTGGAAGAGCTATTAAGAACACTATGCTTTGCTGTTGCTGTGTTGGTTTTCTAAAGACACAAGCCCTGTTTGTTCCCTGTGTTTTCAGCAAGCAGAGAAGCTCTTGAAGACACGTACCTGCTTTCTCCACTACTGACGTATATTTTGTACCAGTTGGTGTGTTCCTCGTCTGCAAAGCAAGAGCAAAGGTTTTAGGACTTAAATTGCTTGATTTCCATGGAAGAGCTCTGTAGAACACTATGCTTTGCTGTTGCTGTGTCGGTTTTCTCAAGACACAAGTCTTGTTGGTTGTCTGAGTTTCCAGCGAGCAGAAAAGCTGCTGCAGACACTTTCTTGCCCCTTTTCCACAAGTGAAGTATATTTTGTACCAGTTGGTGTATTCCTCGTCTGCAGAGCAAGAGCAAAGGTTTTAGGATCTAAATTGCTTGTTTTCCATGGAAGAGCTATGTAGAACACTATGCTTTGCTGTTGCTGTGTTGGTTTTCTCAAGAAACAAACCCTGTTTGTTCTCTGTACTTGCAGCGAGCAGAGAAGCTCTTGAAGACACGTACCTGCTTTCTCCACTACTGACGTATATTTTGTACCAGTTGGTGTGTTCCTCGTCTGCAAAGAAAGAGCTAATGTGTTAGGACCTAAATTGCTTGATTTCCATGGAAGAGCTCTGTAGAACACTATGCTTTGCTGTTGCTGTGTTGGTTTTCTCAAGACACAAGTCCTGTTGGTTGTCTGTGTTTGCAGCAAGCAGAGAAGCTGCTGCAGACACTTTCTTGCTCCTTTCCACTAGTGAAGTATATTTTGTACCAGTTGGTGTATTCCTCGTCTGCAGAGCAAGAGCAAAGGTTTTAGGATCTAAATTGCTTGTTTTCCATGGAAGAGCTATGTAGAACACTATGCTTTGCTGTTGCTGTGTTGGTTTTCTCAAGACACAAGCCCTGTTTGTTCTCTGTGTTTTCAGCAAGCAGAGAAGCTGCTGCAGACACTTTCTTGCTCCTTTTCCACAAGTGAAGTATATTTTGTACCAGTTGGTGTATTCCTCGTCTGCAGAGCAAGAGCAAAGGTTTTAGGATCTAAATTGCTTGTTTTCCATGGAAGAGCTATGTAGAACACTATGCTTTGCTGTTGCTGTGTTGGTTTTCTCAAGACACAAACCCTGTTTGTTCTCTGTGTTTTCAGCAAGCAGAGAAGCTGCTGCAGACACTTTCTTGCTCCTTTTCCACTAGTGAAGTATATTTTGTACCAGTTGGTGTGTTCCTCGTCTGCAGAGACGGATCAAAGGTTTTAGGACTTAAATTGCTTGATTTCATTGGAAGAGCTATTAAGAACACTATGCTTTGCTGTTGCTGTGTTGGTTTTCTAAAGACACAAGCCCTGTTGGTGGTCTGTGTTTTCAGCAAGCAGAGAAGCTCTTGAAGACACGTACCTGCTTTCTCCACTACTGACGTATATTTTGTACCAGTTGGTGTGTTTCCTCGTCTGCAAAGCAAGAGCAAAGGTTTTAGGACTTAAATTGCTTGATTTCCATGGAAGAGCTCTGTAGAACACTATGCTTTGCTGTTGCTGTGTCGGTTTTCTCAAGACACAAGTCTTGTTTGTTGTCTGAGTTTCCAGCGAGCAGAAAAGCTGCTGCAGACACTTTCTTGCCCCTTTTCCACAAGTGAAGTATATTATGTACCAGTTGGTGTATTCCTCGTCTGCAGAGCAAGAGCAAAGGTTTTAGGATCTAAATTGCTTGTTTTCCATGGAAGAGCTATGTAGAACACTATGCTTTGCTGTTGCTGTGTTGGTTTTCTAAAGACACAACCCTGTTTGTTCCCTGTGTTTTCAGCAAGCAGAGAAGCTGCTGCAGACACTTTCTTGCCCCTTTTCCACAAGTGAAGTATATTTTGTACCAGTTGGTGTATTCCTTGTCTGCAGAGCAAGAGCAAAGGTTTTAGGATCTAAATTGCTTGTTTTCCATGGAAGAGCTATGTAGAACACTATGCTTTGCTGTTACTGTGTTGGTTTTCTCAAGACACAAGTCTTGTTGGTTGTATGTGTTTCCAGCGAGCAGAAAAGCTGCTGCAGACACCTTCTTGCCCCTTTTCCACAAGTGAAGTATATTTTGTACCAGTTGGTGTATTCCTCGTCTGCAGAGCAAGAGCAAAGGTTTTAGGATCTAAATTGCTTGTTTTCCATGGAAGAGCTCTGTAGAACACTATGCTTTGCTGTTGCTGTGTTGGTTTTCTAAAGACACAAACCCTGTTTGTTCTCTGTTTTTTCAGCAAGCAGAGATTCTGCTGCAGACACTTTCTTGCCCCTTTTCCACAAGTGAAGTATATTTTGTACCAGTTGGTGTGTTCCTCGTCTGCAAAGCAAGAGCAAATGTGTTAGGACCTAAATTGCTTGATTTCCATGGAAGAGCTCTGTAGAACACTATGCTTTGCTGTTGCTGTGTTGGTTTTCTCAAGAAACAAACCCTGTTTGTTCTCTGTACTTGCATGCGAGCAGAGAAGCTCTTGAAGACACGTACCTGCTTTCTCCACTACTGACGTATATTTTGTACCAGTTGGTGTATTCCTCGTCTGGAGAGCAGGAGCAAAGGTTTTAGGACCTAAATTGCTTGATTTCCTTGGAAGAGATATGTAGAACACTGTGCTTTGCTGTTACTGTGTTGGTTTTCTCAAGACACAAGCCTTGTTAGTTGTATGTGTTTCCAGCGAGCAGAAAAGCTGCTGCAGACACTTTCTTGCCCCTTTTCCACAAGTGAAGTATATTTTGTACCAGTTGGTGTATTCCTCGTCTGCAGAGCAAGAGCAAAGGTTTTAGGATCTAAATTGCTTGTTTTCCATGGAAGAGCTATGTAGAACACTATGGTTTTCGGTTGCTGTGTTTGTTTTCTCAAGACACAAGCCCTGTTTGTTCTCTGTGTTTTCAGCAAGCAGAGAAGCTGCTGCAGACACTTTCTTGCTCCTTTTCCACTAGTGAAGTATATTTTGTACCAGTTGGTGTATTCCTCGTCTGGGAGAGCAGGAGCAAAGGTTTAGGACCTAAATTGCTTGATTTCCTTGGAAGAGATATGTAGAACACTGTGCTTTGCTGTTGCTGTGTTGGTTTTCTCAAGACACAAGTCCTGTTGGTTGTCTGTGTTTGCAGCAAGCAGAGAAGCTGCTGCAGACACTTTCTTGCCCCTTTTCCACAAGTGAAGTATATTTTGTACCAGTTGGTGTATTCCTCGTCTGCAGAGCAAGAGCAAAGGTTTTAGGATCTAAATTGCTTGTTTTCCATGGAAGAGCTATGTAGAACACTATGCTTTGCTGTTGCTGTGTTGGTTTTCTAAAGACACAAACCCTGTTTGTTCCCTGTGTTTTCAGCAAGCAGAGAAGCTGCTGCAGACACTTTCTTGCCCCTTTTCCACAAGTGAAGTATATTTTGTACCAGTTGGTGTATTCCTCGTCTGCAGAGCAAGAGCAAAGGTTTTAGGATCTAAATTGCTTGATTTCCTTGGAAGAGATATGTAGAACACTGTGCTTTGCTGTTGCTGTGTTGGTTTTCTCAAGACACAAACCCTGTTTGTTCCCTGTGTTTTCAGCAAGCAGAGAAGCTGCTGCAGACACTTTCTTGCCCCTTTTCCACAAGTGAAGTATATTTTGTACCAGTTGGTGTATTCCTCGTCTGCAGAGCAAGAGCAAAGGTTTTAGGATCTAAATTGCTTGTTTTCCATGGAAGAGCTATGTAGAACACTATGCTTTGCTGTTGCTGTGTTGGTTTTCTCAAGACACAAGTCCTGTTGGTTGTCTGTGTTTGCAGCAAGCAGAGAAGCTGCTGCAGACACTTTCTTGCTCCTTTTCCACTAGTGAAGTATATTTTGTACCAGTTAGTGTATTCCTCGTCTGGAGAGCAGGAGCAAAGGTTTTAGGACCTAAATTGCTTGATTTCCTTGGAAGAGATATGTAGAACACTGTGCTTTGCTGTTGCTGTGTTGGTTTTCTCAAGACACAAACCCTGTTTGTTCCCTGTGTTTTCAGCAAGCAGAGAAGCTGCTGCAGACACTTTCTTGCCCCTTTTCCACAAGTGAAGTATATTTTGTACCAGTTGGTGTATTCCTCGTCTGCAGAGCAAGAGCAAAGGTTTTAGGATCTAAATTGCTTGTTTTCCATGGAAGAGCTATGTAGAACACTATGCTTTGCTGTTGCTGTGTTGGTTTTCTAAAGACACAAACCCTGTTTGTTCCCTGTGTTTTCAGCAAGCAGAGAAGCTGCTGCAGACACTTTCTTGCCCCTTTTCCACAAGTGAAGTATATTTTGTACCAGTTGGTGTATTCCTTGTCTGCAGAGCAAGAGCAAAGGTTTTAGGATCTAAATTGCTTGATTTCCTTGGAAGAGATATGTAGAACACTGTGCTTTGCTGTTGCTGTGTTGGTTTTCTCAAGACACAAACCCTGTTTGTTCCCTGTGTTTTCAGCAAGCAGAGAAGCTGCTGCAGACACTTTCTTGCCCCTTTTCCACAAGTGAAGTATATTTTGTACCAGTTGGTGTATTCCTCGTCTGCAGAGCAAGAGCAAAGGTTTTAGGATCTAAATTGCTTGTTTTCCATGGAAGAGCTCTGTAGAACACTATGCTTTGCTGTTGCTGTGTTGGTTTTCTAAAGACACAAACCCTGTTTGTTCCCTGTGTTTTCAGCAAGCAGAGAAGCTGCTGCAGACACTTTCTTGCCCCTTTTCCACAAGTGAAGTATATTTTGTACCAGTTGGTGTATTCCTCGTCTGCAGAGCAAGAGCAAAGGTTTTAGGATCTAAATTGCTTGTTTTCCATGGAAGAGCTATGTAGAACACTATGCTTTGCTGTTGCTGTGTTGGTTTTCTCAAGACACAAGTCCTGTTGGTTGTCTGTGTTTGACGCAAGCAGAGAAGCTGCTGCAGACACTTTCTTGCTCCTTTTCCACTAGTGAAGTATATTTTGTACCAGTTGGTGTATTCCTCGTCTGCAGAGCAAGAGCAAAGGTTTTAGGATCTAAATTGCTTGTTTTCCATGGAAGAGCTATGTAGAACACTATGCTTTGCTGTTGCTGTGTTGGTTTTCTAAAGACACAAACCCTGTTTGTTCTCTGTGTTTTCAGCAAGCAGAGAAGCTGCTGCAGACACTTTCTTGCTCCTTTTCCACTAGTGAAGTATATTTTTGTACCAGTTGGTGTATTCCTCGTCTGCAGAGCAGGAGCAAAGGTTTTAGGACCTAAATTGCTTGATTTCCTTGGAAGAGATATGTAGAACACTGTGTTTTGCTGTTGCTGTGTTGGTTTTCTCAAGACACAAACCCTGTTTGTTCCCTGTGTTTTCAGCAAGCAGAGAAGCTGCTGCAGACACTTTCTTGCCCCTTTTCCACAAGTGAAGTATATTTTGTACCAGTTGGTGTATTCCTCGTCTGCAGAGCAAGAGCAAAGGTTTTAGGATCTAAATTGCTTGTTTTCCATGGAAGAGCTATGTAGAACACTATGCTTTGCTGTTGCTGTGTTGGTTTTCTAAAGACACAAACCCTGTTTGTTCCCTGTGTTTTCAGCAAGCAGAGAAGCTGCTGCAGACACTTTCTTGCCCCTTTTCCACAAGTGAAGTATATTTTGTACCAGTTGGTGTATTCCTTGTCTGCAGAGCAAGAGCAAAGGTTTTAGGATCTAAATTGCTTGATTTCCTTGGAAGAGATATGTAGAACACTGTGCTTTGCTGTTGCTGTGTTGGTTTTCTCAAGACACAAACCCTGTTTGTTCCCTGTGTTTTCAGCAAGCAGAGAAGCTGCTGCAGACACTTTCTTGCCCCTTTTCCACAAGTGAAGTATATTTTGTACCAGTTGGTGTATTCCTCGTCTGCAGAGCAAGAGCAAAGGTTTTAGGATCTAAATTGCTTGTTTTCCATGGAAGAGCTATGTAGAACACTATGCTTTGCTGTTGCTGTGTTGGTTTTCTCAAGACACAAACCCTGTTTGTTCCCTGTGTTTTCAGCAAGCAGAGAAGCTGCTGCAGACACTTTCTTGCCCCTTTTCCACAAGTGAAGTATATTTTGTACCAGTTGGTGTATTCCTCGTCTGCAGAGCAAGAGCAAAGGTTTTAGGATCTAAATTGCTTGTTTTCCATGGAAGAGCTATGTAGAACACTATGCTTTGCTGTTGCTGTGTTGGTTTTCTAAAGACACAAACCCTGTTTGTTCCCTGTGTTTTCAGCAAGCAGAGAAGCTGCTGCAGACACTTTCTTGCCCCTTTTCCACAAGTGAAGTATATTTTGTACCAGTTGGTGTATTCCTTGTCTGCAGAGCAAGAGCAAAGATTTTAGGACCTAAATTGCTTGATTTCCATGGAAGAGATATGTAGAACACTGTGCTTTGCTGTTGCTGTGTTGGTTTTCTCAAGACACAAACCCTGTTTGTTCCCTGTGTTTTCAGCAAGCAGAGAAGCTGCTGCAGACACTTTCTTGCCCCTTTTCCACAAGTGAAGTATATTTTGTACCAGTTGGTGTATTCCTCGTCTGCAGAGCAAGAGCAAAGGTTTTAGGATCTAAATTGCTTGTTTTCCATGGAAGAGCTATGTAGAACACTATGCTTTGCTGTTGCTGTGTTGGTTTTCTCAAGACACAAACCCTGTTTGTTCCCTGTGTTTTCAGCAAGCAGAGAAGCTGCTGCAGACACTTTCTTGCCCCTTTTCCACAAGTGAAGTATATTTTGTACCAGTTGGTGTATTCCTCGTCTGCAGAGCAAGAGCAAAGGTTTTAGGATCTAAATTGCTTGTTTTCCATGGAAGAGCTATGTAGAACACTATGCTTTGCTGTTGCTGTGTTGGTTTTCTAAAGACACAAACCCTGTTTGTTCCCTGTGTTTTCAGCAAGCAGAGAAGCTGCTGCAGACACTTTCTTGCCCCTTTTCCACAAGTGAAGTATATTTTGTACCAGTTGGTGTATTCCTTGTCTGCAGAGCAAGAGCAAAGGTTTTAGGATCTAAATTGCTTGATTTCCTTGGAAGAGATATGTAGAACACTGTGCTTTGCTGTTGCTGTGTTGGTTTTCTCAAGACACAAACCCTGTTTGTTCCCTGTGTTTTCAGCAAGCAGAGAAGCTGCTGCAGACACTTTCTTGCCCCTTTTCCACAAGTGAAGTATATTTTGTACCAGTTGGTGTATTCCTCGTCTGCAGAGCAAGAGCAAAGGTTTTAGGATCTAAATTGCTTGTTTTCCATGGAAGAGCTCTGTAGAACACTATGCTTTGCTGTTGCTGTGTTGGTTTTCTAAAGACACAAACCCTGTTTGTTCCCTGTGTTTTCAGCAAGCAGAGAAGCTGCTGCAGACACTTTCTTGCCCCTTTTCCACAAGTGAAGTATATTTTGTACCAGTTGGTGTATTCCTCGTCTGCAGAGCAAGAGCAAAGGTTTTAGGATCTAAATTGCTTGTTTTCCATGGAAGAGCTATGTAGAACACTATGCTTTGCTGTTGCTGTGTTGGTTTTCTCAAGACACAAGTCCTGTTGGTTGTCTGTGTTTGACGCAAGCAGAGAAGCTGCTGCAGACACTTTCTTGCTCCTTTTCCACTAGTGAAGTATATTTTGTACCAGTTGGTGTATTCCTCGTCTGCAGAGCAAGAGCAAAGGTTTTAGGATCTAAATTGCTTGTTTTCCATGGAAGAGCTATGTAGAACACTATGCTTTGCTGTTGCTGTGTTGGTTTTCTAAAGACACAAACCCTGTTTGTTCTCTGTGTTTTCAGCAAGCAGAGAAGCTGCTGCAGACACTTTCTTGCTCCTTTTCCACTAGTGAAGTATATTTTGTACCAGTTGGTGTATTCCTCGTCTGCAGAGCAGGAGCAAAGGTTTTAGGACCTAAATTGCTTGATTTCCTTGGAAGAGATATGTAGAACACTGTGTTTTGCTGTTGCTGTGTTGGTTTTCTCAAGACACAAACCCTGTTTGTTCCCTGTGTTTTCAGCAAGCAGAGAAGCTGCTGCAGACACTTTCTTGCCCCTTTTCCACAAGTGAAGTATATTTTGTACCAGTTGGTGTATTCCTCGTCTGCAGAGCAAGAGCAAAGGTTTTAGGATCTAAATTGCTTGTTTTCCATGGAAGAGCTATGTAGAACACTATGCTTTGCTGTTGCTGTGTTGGTTTTCTAAAGACACAAACCCTGTTTGTTCCCTGTGTTTTCAGCAAGCAGAGAAGCTGCTGCAGACACTTTCTTGCCCCTTTTCCACAAGTGAAGTATATTTTGTACCAGTTGGTGTATTCCTTGTCTGCAGAGCAAGAGCAAAGGTTTTAGGATCTAAATTGCTTGATTTCCTTGGAAGAGATATGTAGAACACTGTGCTTTGCTGTTGCTGTGTTGGTTTTCTCAAGACACAAACCCTGTTTGTTCCCTGTGTTTTCAGCAAGCAGAGAAGCTGCTGCAGACACTTTCTTGCCCCTTTTCCACAAGTGAAGTATATTTTGTACCAGTTGGTGTATTCCTCGTCTGCAGAGCAAGAGCAAAGGTTTTAGGATCTAAATTGCTTGTTTTCCATGGAAGAGCTATGTAGAACACTATGCTTTGCTGTTGCTGTGTTGGTTTTCTCAAGACACAAACCCTGTTTGTTCCCTGTGTTTTCAGCAAGCAGAGAAGCTGCTGCAGACACTTTCTTGCCCCTTTTCCACAAGTGAAGTATATTTTGTACCAGTTGGTGTATTCCTCGTCTGCAGAGCAAGAGCAAAGGTTTTAGGATCTAAATTGCTTGTTTTCCATGGAAGAGCTATGTAGAACACTATGCTTTGCTGTTGCTGTGTTGGTTTTCTAAAGACACAAACCCTGTTTGTTCCCTGTGTTTTCAGCAAGCAGAGAAGCTGCTGCAGACACTTTCTTGCCCCTTTTCCACAAGTGAAGTATATTTTGTACCAGTTGGTGTATTCCTTGTCTGCAGAGCAAGAGCAAAGATTTTAGGACCTAAATTGCTTGATTTCCATGGAAGAGATATGTAGAACACTGTGCTTTGCTGTTGCTGTGTTGGTTTTCTCAAGACACAAACCCTGTTTGTTCCCTGTGTTTTCAGCAAGCAGAGAAGCTGCTGCAGACACTTTCTTGCCCCTTTTCCACAAGTGAAGTATATTTTGTACCAGTTGGTGTATTCCTCGTCTGCAGAGCAAGAGCAAAGGTTTTAGGATCTAAATTGCTTGTTTTCCATGGAAGAGCTATGTAGAACACTATGCTTTGCTGTTGCTGTGTTGGTTTTCTCAAGACACAAACCCTGTTTGTTCCCTGTGTTTTCAGCAAGCAGAGAAGCTGCTGCAGACACTTTCTTGCCCCTTTTCCACAAGTGAAGTATATTTTGTACCAGTTGGTGTATTCCTCGTCTGCAGAGCAAGAGCAAAGGTTTTAGGATCTAAATTGCTTGTTTTCCATGGAAGAGCTATGTAGAACACTATGCTTTGCTGTTGCTGTGTTGGTTTTCTAAAGACACAAACCCTGTTTGTTCCCTGTGTTTTCAGCAAGCAGAGAAGCTGCTGCAGACACTTTCTTGCCCCTTTTCCACAAGTGAAGTATATTTTGTACCAGTTGGTGTATTCCTTGTCTGCAGAGCAAGAGCAAAGATTTTAGGACCTAAATTGCTTGATTTCCTTGGAAGAGATATGTAGAACACTGTGCTTTGCTGTTGCTGTGTTGGTTTTCTCAAGACACAAACCCTGTTGGTTCCCTGTGTTTTCAGCAAGCAGAGAAGCTGCTGCAGACACTTTCTTGCCCCTTTTCCACAAGTGAAGTATATTTTGTACCAGTTGGTGTATTCCTCGTCTGCAGAGCAAGAGCAAAGGTTTTAGGATCTAAATTGCTTGTTTTCCATGGAAGAGCTATGTAGAACACTATGCTTTGCTGTTGCTGTGTTGGTTTTCTCAAGACACAAGTCCTGTTGGTTGTCTGTGTTTGCAGCAAGCAGAGAAGCTGCTGCAGACACTTTCTTGCCCCTTTTTCACAAGTGAAGTATATTTTGTACCAGTTGGTGTATTCCTTGTCTGCAGAGCAAGAGCAAAGGTTTTAGGATCTAAATTGCTTGATTTCCTTGGAAGAGATATGTAGAACACTGTGCTTTGCTGTTGCTGTGTTGGTTTTCTCAAGACACAAACCCTGTTTGTTCCCTGCGTTTTCAGCAAGCAGAGAAGCTGCTGCAGACACTTTCTTGCCCCTTTTTCACAAGTGAAGTATATTTTGTACCAGTTGGTGTATTCCTCGTCTGCAGAGCAAGAGCAAAGGTTTTAGGATCTAAATTGCTTGTTTTCCATGGAAGAGCTATGTAGAACACTATGCTTTGCTGTTGCTGTGTTTGTTTTCTCAAGACACAAGCCCTGTTTGTTCTCTGTGTTTTCAGCAAGCAGAGAAGCTGCTGCAGACACTTTCTTGCTCCTTTTCCACTAGTGAAGTATATTTTGTACCAGTTTGTGTATTCCTCGTCTGCAGAGCAAGAGCAAAGGTTTTAGGATCTAAATTGCTTGTTTTCCATGGAAGAGCTATGTAGAACACTATGCTTTGCTGTTGCTGTGTTGGTTTTCTCAAGACACAAGTCCTGTTGGTTGTCTGTGTTTGCAGCAAGCAGAGAAGCTGCTGCAGACACTTTCTTGCCCCTTTTTACAAGTGAAGTATATTTTGTACCAGTTGGTGTGTTCCTCGTCTGCAAAGCAAGAGCAAATGTGTTAGGACCTAAATTGCTTGATTTCCATGGAAGAGATATGTAGAACACTGTGCTTTGCTGTTGCTGTGTTGGTTTTCTCAAGACACAAACCCTGTTTGTTCCCTGTGTTTTCAGCAAGCAGAGAAGCTGCTGCAGACACTTTCTTGCCCCTTTTCCACAAGTGAAGTATATTTTGTACCAGTTGGTGTATTCCTCGTCTGCAGAGCAAGAGCAAAGGTTTTAGGATCTAAATTGCTTGTTTTCCATGGAAGAGCTATGTAGAACACTATGCTTTGCTGTTGCTGTGTTGGTTTTCTCAAGACACAAGTCCTGTTGGTTGTCTGTGTTTGCAGCAAGCAGAGAAGCTGCTGCAGACACTTTCTTGCCCCTTTTTCACAAGTGAAGTATATTTTGTACCAGTTGGTGTATTCCTTGTCTGCAGAGCAAGAGCAAAGGTTTTAGGATCTAAATTGCTTGATTTCCTTGGAAGAGATATGTAGAACACTGTGCTTTGCTGTTGCTGTGTTGGTTTTCTCAAGACACAAACCCTGTTTGTTCCCTGCGTTTTCAGCAAGCAGAGAAGCTGCTGCAGACACTTTCTTGCCCCTTTTTCACAAGTGAAGTATATTTTGTACCAGTTGGTGTATTCCTCGTCTGCAGAGCAAGAGCAAAGGTTTTAGGATCTAAATTGCTTGTTTTCCATGGAAGAGCTATGTAGAACACTATGCTTTGCTGTTGCTGTGTTTGTTTTCTCAAGACACAAGCCCTGTTTGTTCTCTGTGTTTTCAGCAAGCAGAGAAGCTGCTGCAGACACTTTCTTGCTCCTTTTCCACTAGTGAAGTATATTTTGTACCAGTTTGTGTATTCCTCGTCTGCAGAGCAAGAGCAAAGGTTTTAGGATCTAAATTGCTTGTTTTCCATGGAAGAGCTATGTAGAACACTATGCTTTGCTGTTGCTGTGTTGGTTTTCTCAAGACACAAGTCCTGTTGGTTGTCTGTGTTTGCAGCAAGCAGAGAAGCTGCTGCAGACACTTTCTTGCCCCTTTTTACAAGTGAAGTATATTTTGTACCAGTTGGTGTGTTCCTCGTCTGCAAAGCAAGAGCAAATGTGTTAGGACCTAAATTGCTTGATTTCCATGGAAGAGCTCTGTAGAACACTATGCTTTGCTGTTGCTGTGTTGGTTTTCTCAAGAAACAAACCCTGTTTGTTCTCTGTACTTGCAGCGAGCAGAGAAGCTCTTGAAGACACGTACCTGCTTTCTCCACTACTGACGTATATTTTGTACCAGTTGGTGTATTCCTCGTCTGGAGAGCAGGAGCAAAGGTTTTAGGACGTAAATTGCTTGATTTCCTTGGAAGAGATATGTAGAACACTGTGCTTTGCTGTTGCTGTGTTGGTTTTCTCAAGACACAAACCCTGTTTGTTCCCTGTGTTTTCAGCAAGCAGAGAAGCTGCTGCAGACACTTTCTTGCCCCTTTTCCACAAGTGAAGTATATTTTGTACCAGTTGGTGTATTCCTCGTCTGCAGAGCAAGAGCAAAGGTTTTAGGATCTAAATTGCTTGATTTCCATGGAAGAGCTATGTAGAACACTATGCTTTGCTGTTGCTGTGTTGGTTTTCTAAAGACACAAACCCTGTTTGGTCTCTGTGTTTTCAGCAAGCAGAGAAGCTGCTGCAGACACTTTCTTGCTCCTTTTCCACTAGTGAAGTATATTTTGTACCAGTTGGTGTATTCCTCGTCTGGAGAGCAGGAGCAAAGGTTTTAGGACCTAAATTGCTTGATTTCCTTGGAAGAGATATGTAGAACACTGTGCTTTGCTGTTGCTGTGTTGGTTTTCTCAAGACACAAACCCTGTTTGTTCCCTGTGTTTTCAGCAAGCAGAGAAGCTGCTGCAGACACTTTCTTGCCCCTTTTCCACAAGTGAAGTATATTTTGTACCAGTTGGTGTATTCCTCGTCTGCAGAGCAAGAGCAAAGGTTTTAGGATCTAAATTGCTTGATTTCCTTGGAAGAGATATGTAGAACACTGTGCTTTGCTGTTGCTGTGTTGGTTTTCTCAAGACACAAACCCTGTTTGTTCCCTGTGTTTTCAGCAAGCAGAGAAGCTGCTGCAGACACTTTCTTGCCCCTTTTCCACAAGTGAAGTATATTTTGTACCAGTTGGTGTGTTCCTCCTCTGCAGAGCAAGAGCAAAGGTTTTAGGATCTAAATTGCTTGTTTTCCATGGAAGAGCTATGTAGAACACTATGCTTTGCTGTTGCTGTGTTGGTTTTCTCAAGACACAAACCCTGTTTGTTCCCTGTGTTTTCAGCAAGCAGAGAAGCTGCTGCAGACACTTTCTTGCCCCTTTTCCACAAGTGAAGTATATTTTGTACCAGTTGGTGTATTCCTCGTCTGCAGAGCAAGAGCAAAGGTTTTAGGATCTAAATTGCTTGTTTTCCATGGAAGAGCTATGTAGAACACTATGCTTTGCTGTTGCTCTGTTGGTTTTCTAAAGACACAAACCCTGTTTGTTCCCTGTGTTTTCAGCAAGCAGAGAAGCTGCTGCAGACACTTTCTTGCCCCTTTTCCACAAGTGAAGTATATTTTGTACCAGTTGGTGTATTCCTTGTCTGCAGAGCAAGAGCAAAGATTTTAGGACCTAAATTGCTTGATTTCCTTGGAAGAGATATGTAGAACACTGTGCTTTGCTGTTGCTGTGTTGGTTTTCTCAAGACACAAACCCTGTTTGTTCCCTG
The DNA here is from genome assembly GCF_021018805.1 of Prinia subflava. Lineage (NCBI taxonomy): Eukaryota > Metazoa > Chordata > Aves > Passeriformes > Cisticolidae > Prinia > Prinia subflava. The sequence goes on along the minus strand of NW_026960630.1, from coordinate 35,521 downwards.
CGTTTTCAGCAAGCAGAGAAGCTGCTGCAGACACTTTCTTGCCCCTTTTTCACAAGTGAAGTATATTTTGTACCAGTTGGTGTATTCCTCGTCTGCAGAGCAAGAGCAAAGGTTTTAGGATCTAAATTGCTTGTTTTCCATGGAAGAGCTATGTAGAACACTATGCTTTGCTGTTGCTGTGTTTGTTTTCTCAAGACACAAGCCCTGTTTGTTCTCTGTGTTTTCAGCAAGCAGAGAAGCTGCTGCAGACACTTTCTTGCTCCTTTTCCACTAGTGAAGTATATTTTGTACCAGTTTGTGTATTCCTCGTCTGCAGAGCAAGAGCAAAGGTTTTAGGATCTAAATTGCTTGTTTTCCATGGAAGAGCTCTGTAGAACACTATGCTTTGCTGTTGCTGTGTTGGTTTTCTCAAGACACAAGTCCTGTTGGTTGTCTGTGTTTGCAGCAAGCAGAGAAGCTGCTGCAGACACTTTCTTGCCCCTTTTTACAAGTGAAGTATATTTTGTACCAGTTGGTGTGTTCCTCGTCTGCAAAGCAAGAGCAAATGTGTTAGGACCTAAATTGCTTGATTTCCATGGAAGAGCTCTGTAGAACACTATGCTTTGCTGTTGCTGTGTTGGTTTTCTCAAGAAACAAACCCTGTTTGTTCTCTGTACTTGCAGCGAGCAGAGAAGCTCTTGAAGACACGTACCTGCTTTCTCCACTACTGACGTATATTTTGTACCAGTTGGTGTATTCCTCGTCTGGAGAGCAGGAGCAAAGGTTTTATGACCTAAATTGCTTGATTTCCTTGGAAGAGATATGTAGAACACTGTGCTTTGCTGTTGCTGTGTTGGTTTTCTCAAGACACAAACCCTGTTTGTTCCCTGTGTTTTCAGCAAGCAGAGAAGCTGCTGCAGACACTTTCTTGCCCCTTTTCCACAAGTGAAGTATATTTTGTACCAGTTGGTGTATTCCTCGTCTGCAGAGCAAGAGCAAAGGTTTTAGGATCTAAATTGCTTGATTTCCATGGAAGAGCTATGTAGAACACTATGCTTTGCTGTTGCTGTGTTGGTTTTCTAAAGACACAAACCCTATTTGGTCTCTGTGTTTTCAGCAAGCAGAGAAGCTGCTGCAGACACTTTCTTGCTCCTTTTCCACTAGTGAAGTATATTTTGTACCAGTTGGTGTATTCCTCGTCTGGAGAGCAGGAGCAAAGGTTTTAGGACCTAAATTGCTTGATTTCCTTGGAAGAGATATGTAGAACACTGTGCTTTGCTGTTGCTGTGTTGGTTTTCTCAAGACACAAACCCTGTTTGTTCCCTGTGTTTTCAGCAAGCAGAGAAGCTGCTGCAGACACTTTCTTGCCCCTTTTCCACAAGTGAAGTATATTTTGTACCAGTTGGTGTATTCCTTGTCTGCAGAGCAAGAGCAAAGGTTTTAGGATCTAAATTGCTTGATTTCCTTGGAAGAGATATGTAGAACACTGTGCTTTGCTGTTGCTGTGTTGGTTTTCTCAAGACACAAACCCTGTTTGTTCCCTGTGTTTTCAGCAAGCAGAGAAGCTGCTGCAGACACTTTCTTGCCCCTTTTCCACAAGTGAAGTATATTTTGTACCAGTTGGTGTGTTCCTCGTCTGCAGAGCAAGAGCAAAGGTTTTAGGATCTAAATTGCTTGTTTTCCATGGAAGAGCTATGTAGAACACTATGCTTTGCTGTTGCTGTGTTGGTTTTCTCAAGACACAAACCCTGTTCGTTCCCTGTGTTTTCAGCAAGCAGAGAAGCTGCTGCAGACACTTTCTTGCCCCTTTTCCACAAGTGAAGTATATTTTGTACCAGTTGGTGTATTCCTCGTCTGCAGAGCAAGAGCAAAGGTTTTAGGATCTAAATTGCTTGTTTTCCATGGAAGAGCTATGTAGAACACTATGCTTTGCTGTTGCTGTGTTGGTTTTCTAAAGACACAAACCCTGTTTGTTCCCTGTGTTTTCAGCAAGCAGAGAAGCTGCTGCAGACACTTTCTTGCCCCTTTTCCACAAGTGAAGTATATTTTGTACCAGTTGGTGTATTCCTTGTCTGCAGAGCAAGAGCAAAGATTTTAGGACCTAAATTGCTTGATTTCCTTGGAAGAGATATGTAGAACACTGTGCTTTGCTGTTGCTGTGTTGGTTTTCTCAAGACACAAACCCTGTTTGTTCCCTGCGTTTTCAGCAAGCAGAGAAGCTGCTGCAGACACTTTCTTGCCCCTTTTTCACAAGTGAAGTATATTTTGTACCAGTTGGTGTATTCCTCGTCTGCAGAGCAAGAGCAAAGGTTTTAGGATCTAAATTGCTTGTTTTCCATGGAAGAGCTATGTAGAACACTATGCTTTGCTGTTGCTGTGTTTGTTTTCTCAAGACACAAGCCCTGTTTGTTCTCTGTGTTTTTAGCAAGCAGAGAAGCTGCTGCAGACACTTTCTTGCTCCTTTTCCACTAGTGAAGTATATTTTGTACCAGTTTGTGTATTCCTCGTCTGCAGAGCAAGAGCAAAGGTTTTAGGATCTAAATTGCTTGTTTTCCATGGAAGAGCTCTGTAGAACACTATGCTTTGCTGTTGCTGTGTTGGTTTTCTCAAGACACAAGTCCTGTTGGTTGTCTGTGTTTGCAGCAAGCAGAGAAGCTGCTGCAGACACTTTCTTGCCCCTTTTTACAAGTGAAGTATATTTTGTACCAGTTGGTGTGTTCCTCGTCTGCAAAGCAAGAGCAAATGTGTTAGGACCTAAATTGCTTGATTTCCATGGAAGAGCTCTGTAGAACACTATGCTTTGCTGTTGCTGTGTTGATTTTCTCAAGAAACAAACCCTGTTTGTTCTCTGTACTTGCAGCGAGCAGAGAAGCTCTTGAAGACACGTACCTGCTTTCTCCACTACTGACGTATATTTTGTACCAGTTGGTGTATTCCTCGTCTGGAGAGCAGGAGCAAAGGTTTTAGGACGTAAATTGCTTGATTTCCTTGGAAGAGATATGTAGAACACTGTGCTTTGCTGTTGCTGTGTTGGTTTTCTCAAGACACAAACCCTGTTTGTTCCCTGTGTTTTCAGCAAGCAGAGAAGCTGCTGCAGACACTTTCTTGCCCCTTTTCCACAAGTGAAGTATATTTTGTACCAGTTGGTGTATTCCTTGTCTGCAGAGCAAGAGCAAAGGTTTTAGGATCTAAATTGCTTGATTTCCTTGGAAGAGATATGTAGAACACTGTGCTTTGCTGTTGCTGTGTTGGTTTTCTCAAGACACAAACCCTGTTTGTTCCCTGTGTTTTCAGCAAGCAGAGAAGCTTCTGCAGACACTTTCTTGCCCCTTTTCCACAAGTGAAGTATATTTTGTACCAGTTGGTGTGTTCCTCCTCTGCAGAGCAAGAGCAAAGGTTTTAGGATCTAAATTGCTTGTTTTCCATGGAAGAGCTATGTAGAACACTATGCTTTGCTGTTGCTGTGTTGGTTTTCTCAAGACACAAACCCTGTTTGTTCCCTGTGTTTTCAGCAAGCAGAGAAGCTGCTGCAGACACTTTCTTGCCCCTTTTCCACAAGTGAAGTATATTTTGTACCAGTTGGTGTATTCCTCGTCTGCAGAGCAAGAGCAAAGGTTTTAGGATCTAAATTGCTTGTTTTCCATGGAAGAGCTATGTAGAACACTATGCTTTGCTGTTGCTGTGTTGGTTTTCTAAAGACACAAACCCTGTTTGTTCCCTGTGTTTTCAGCAAGCAGAGAAGCTGCTGCAGACACTTTCTTGCCCCTTTTCCACAAGTGAAGTATATTTTGTACCAGTTGGTGTATTCCTTGTCTGCAGAGCAAGAGCAAAGATTTTAGGACCTAAATTGCTTGATTTCCTTGGAAGAGATATGTAGAACACTGTGCTTTGCTGTTGCTGTGTTGGTTTTCTCAAGACACAAACCCTGTTTGTTCCCTGTGTTTTCAGCAAGCAGAGAAGCTGCTGCAGACACTTTCTTGCCCCTTTTCCACAAGTGAAGTATATTTTGTACCAGTTGGTGTATTCCTCGTCTGCAGAGCAAGAGCAAAGGTTTTAGGATCTAAATTGCTTGTTTTCCATGGAAGAGCTATGTAGAACACTATGCTTTGCTGTTGCTGTGTTGGTTTTCTAAAGACACAAACCCTGTTTGTTCTCTGTTTTCAGCAAGCAGAGAAGCTGCTGCAGACACTTTCTTGCTCCTTTTCCACTAGTGAAGTATATTTTGTACCAGTTGGTGTATTCCTCGTCTGGAGAGCAGGAGCAAAGGTTTTAGGACCTAAATTGCTTGATTTCCTTGGAAGAGATATGTAGAACACTGTGCTTTGCTGTTGCTGTGTTGGTTTTCTCAAGACACAAACCCTGTTTGTTCCCTGTGTTTTCAGCAAGCAGAGAAGCTGCTGCAGACACTTTCTTGCCCCTTTTCCACAAGTGAAGTATATTTTGTACCAGTTGGTGTATTCCTCGTCTGCAGAGCAAGAGCAAAGGTTTTAGGATCTAAATTGCTTGTTTTCCATGGAAGAGCTATGTAGAACACTATGCTTTGCTGTTGCTGTGTTGGTTTTCTCAAGACACAAGTCCTGTTGGTTGTCTGTGTTTGCAGCAAGCAGAGAAGCTGCTGCAGACACTTTCTTGCCCCTTTTTCACAAGTGAAGTATATTTTGTACCAGTTGGTGTATTCCTTGTCTGCAGAGCAAGAGCAAAGGTTTTAGGATCTAAATTGCTTGATTTCCTTGGAAGAGATATGTAGAACACTGTGCTTTGCTGTTGCTGTGTTGGTTTTCTCAAGACACAAACCCTGTTTGTTCCCTGCGTTTTCAGCAAGCAGAGAAGCTGCTGCAGACACTTTCTTGCCCCTTTTTCACAAGTGAAGTATATTTTGTACCAGTTGGTGTATTCCTCGTCTGCAGAGCAAGAGCAAAGGTTTTAGGATCTAAATTGCTTGTTTTCCATGGAAGAGCTCTGTAGAACACTATGCTTTGCTGTTGCTGTGTTTGTTTTCTCAAGACACAAGTCCTGTTTGTTCTCTGTGTTTTCAGCAAGCAGAGAAGCTGCTGCAGACACTTTCTTGCTCCTTTTCCACTAGTGAAGTATATTTTGTACCAGTTTGTGTATTCCTCGTCTGCAGAGCAAGAGCAAAGGTTTTAGGATCTAAATTGCTTGTTTTCCATGGAAGAGCTCTGTAGAACACTATGCTTTGCTGTTGCTGTGTTGGTTTTCTCAAGACACAAGTCCTGTTGGTTGTCTGTGTTTGCAGCAAGCAGAGAAGCTGCTGCAGACACTTTCTTGCCCCTTTTTACAAGTGAAGTATATTTTGTACCAGTTGGTGTGTTCCTCGTCTGCAAAGCAAGAGCAAATGTGTTAGGACCTAAATTGCTTGATTTCCATGGAAGAGCTCTGTAGAACACTATGCTTTGCTGTTGCTGTGTTGGTTTTCTCAAGAAACAAACCCTGTTTGTTCTCTGTACTTGCAGCGAGCAGAGAAGCTCTTGAAGACACGTACCTGCTTTCTCCACTACTGACGTATATTTTGTACCAGTTGGTGTATTCCTCGTCTGGAGAGCAGGAGCAAAGGTTTTAGGACGTAAATTGCTTGATTTCCTTGGAAGAGATATGTAGAACACTGTGCTTTGCTGTTGCTGTGTTGGTTTTCTCAAGACACAAACCCTGTTTGTTCCCTGTGTTTTCAGCAAGCAGAGAAGCTGCTGCAGACACTTTCTTGCCCCTTTTCCACAAGTGAAGTATATTTTGTACCAGTTGGTGTATTCCTCGTCTGCAGAGCAAGAGCAAAGGTTTTAGGATCTAAATTGCTTGATTTCCATGGAAGAGCTATGTAGAACACTATGCTTTGCTGTTGCTGTGTTGGTTTTCTAAAGACACAAACCCTGTTTGGTCTCTGTGTTTTCAGCAAGCAGAGAAGCTGCTGCAGACACTTTCTTGCTCCTTTTCCACTAGTGAAGTATATTTTGTACCAGTTGGTGTATTCCTCGTCTGGAGAGCAGGAGCAAAGGTTTTAGGACCTAAATTGCTTGATTTCCTTGGAAGAGATATGTAGAACACTGTGCTTTGCTGTTGCTGTGTTGGTTTTCTCAAGACACAAACCCTGTTTGTTCCCTGTGTTTTCAGCAAGCAGAGAAGCTGCTGCAGACACTTTCTTGCCCCTTTTCCACAAGTGAAGTATATTTTGTACCAGTTGGTGTATTCCTCGTCTGCAGAGCAAGAGCAAAGGTTTTAGGATCTAAATTGCTTGTTTTCCATGGAAGAGCTATGTAGAACACTATGCTTTGCTGTTGCTGTGTTTGTTTTCTCAAGACACAAGCCCTGTTTGTTCTCTGTGTTTTCAGCAAGCAGAGAAGCTGCTGCAGACACTTTCTTGCTCCTTTTCCACTAGTGAAGTATATTTTGTACCAGTTTGTGTATTCCTCGTCTGCAGAGCAAGAGCAAAGGTTTTAGGATCTAAATTGCTTGTTTTCCATGGAAGAGCTATGTAGAACACTATGCTTTGCTGTTGCTGTGTTGGTTTTCTCAAGACACAAACCCTGTTTGTTCCCTGTGTTTTCAGCAAGCAGAGAAGCTGCTGCAGACACTTTCTTGCCCCTTTTCCACAAGTGAAGTATATTTTGTACCAGTTGGTGTATTCCTCGTCTGCAGAGCAAGAGCAAAGGTTTTAGGACCTAAATTGCTTGATTTCCTTGGAAGAGATATGTAGAACACTGTGCTTTGCTGTTGCTGTGTTGGTTTTCTCAAGACACAAGCCCTGTTTGTTCTCTGTGTTTTCAGCAAGCAGAGAAGCTGCTGCAGACACTTTCTTGCTCCTTTTCCACTAGTGAAGTATATTTTGTACCAGTTTGTGTATTCCTCGTCTGCAGAGCAAGAGCAAAGGTTTTAGGATCTAAATTGCTTGTTTTCCATGGAAGAGCTATGTAGAACACTATGCTTTGCTGTTGCTGTGTTGGTTTTCTCAAGACACAAGCCCTGTTTGTTCTCTGTGTTTTCAGCAAGCAGAGAAGCTGCTGCAGACACTTTCTTGCTCCTTTTCCACTAGTGAAGTATATTTTGTACCAGTTTGTGTATTCCTCGTCTGCAGAGCAAGAGCAAAGGTTTTAGGATCTAAATTGCTTGTTTTCCATGGAAGAGCTCTGTAGAACACTATGCTTTGCTGTTGCTGTGTTGGTTTTCTCAAGACACAAACCCTGTTTGTTCCCTGTGTTTTCAGCAAGCAGAGAAGCTGCTGCAGAACTTTCTTGCCCCTTTTCACAAGTGAAGTATATTTTGTACCAGTTGGTGTGTTCCTCGTCTGCAAAGCAAGAGCAAAGGTTTTAGGACTTAAATTGCTTGATTTCCATGGAAGAGATATGTAGAAGACTGTGCTTTGCTGTTGCTGTGTTTGGTTTTCTCAAGACACAAACCCTGTTTGTTCCCTGTGTTTTCAGCAAGCAGAGAAGCTGCTGCAGACACTTTCTTGCCCCTTTTCACAAGTGAAGTATATTTTGTACCAGTTGGTGTATTCCTCGTCTGCAGAGCAAGAGCAAAGGTTTTAGGATCTAAATTGCTTGTTTTCCATGGAAGAGCTATGTAGAACACTATGCTTTGCTGTTGCTGTGTTGGTTTTCTAAAGACACAAACCCTGTTTGTTCTCTGTGTTTTCAGCAAGCAGAGAAGCTGCTGCAGACACTTTCTTGCTCCTTTTCTACTAGTGAAGTATATTTTGTACCAGTTGGTGTATTCCTCGTCTGGAGAGCAGGAGCAAAGGTTTTAGGACCTAAATTGCTTGATTTTCTTGGAAGAGATATGTAGAACACTGTGCTTTGCTGTTGCTGTGTTGGTTTTCTCAAGACACAAACCCTGTTTGTTCCCTGTGTTTTCAGCAAGCAGAGAAGCTGCTGCAGACACTTTCTTGCCCCTTTTCCACAAGTGAAGTATATTTTGTACCAGTTGGTGTATTCCTCGTCTGCAGAGCAAGAGCAAAGGTTTTAGGATCTAAATTGCTTGTTTTCCATGGAAGAGCTATGTAGAACACTATGCTTTGCTGTTGCTGTGTTGGTTTTCTAAAGACACAAACCCTGTTTGTTCCCTGTGTTTTCAGCAAGCAGAGAAGCTGCTGCAGACACTTTCTTGCCCCTTTTCCACAAGTGAAGTATATTTTGTACCAGTTGGTGTATTCCTTGTCTGCAGAGCAAGAGCAAAGGTTTTAGGACCTAAATTGCTTGATTTCCTTGGAAGAGATATGTAGAACACTGTGCTTTGCTGTTGCTGTGTTGGTTTTCTCAAGACACAAACCCTGTTTGTTCCCTGTGTTTTCAGCAAGCAGAGAAGCTGCTGCAGACACTTTCTTGCCCCTTTTCCACAAGTGAAGTATATTTTGTACCAGTTGGTGTATTCCTCGTCTGCAGAGCAAGAGCAAAGGTTTTAGGATCTAAATTGCTTGTTTTCCATGGAAGAGCTATGTAGAACACTATGCTTTGCTGTTGCTGTGTTGGTTTTCTCAAGACACAAACCCTGTTTGTTCTCTGTGTTTTCAGCAAGCAGAGAAGCTGCTGCAGACACTTTCTTGCTCCTTTTCCACTAGTGAAGTATATTTTGTACCAGTTGGTGTATTCCTCGTCTGCAGAGCAAGAGCAAAGGTTTTAGGATCTAAATTGCTTGTTTTCCATGGAAGAGCTCTGTAGAACACTATGCTTTGCTGTTGCTGTGTTGGTTTTCTCAAGACACAAGTCCTGTTGGTTGTCTGTGTTTGCAGCAAGCAGAGAAGCTGCTGCAGACACTTTCTTGCCCCTTTTTCACAAGTGAAGTATATTTTGTACCAGTTGGTGTGTTCCTCGTCTGCAGAGACGGATCAAAGGTTTTAGGACCTAAATTGCTTGATTTCATTGGAAGACCTATGTAGAACACTATGCTTTGCTGTTTGCTGTGTTGGTTTTCTAAACACACAAGCCCTGTTTGTTCCCTGTGTTTTCAGCAAGCAGAGAAGCTCTTGAAGACACGTACCTGCTTTCTCCACTACTGACGTATATTTTGTACCAGTTGGTGTGTTCCTCGTCTGCAAAGCAAGAGCAAAGGTTTTAGGACTAAAATTGCTTGATTTCCATGGAAGAGCTCTGTAGAACACTATGCTTTGCTGTTACTGTGTTGGTTTTCTCAAGACACAAGTCTTGTTGGTTGTATGTGTTTCCAGCGAGCAGAAAAGCTGCTGCAGACACTTTCTTGCCCCTTTTCCACAAGTGAAGTATATTTTGTACCAGTTGGTGTATTCCTCTTCTGCAGAGCAAGAGCAAAGGTTTTAGGATCTAAATTGCTTGTTTTCCATGGAAGAGCTCTGTAGAACACTATGCTTTGCTGTTGCTGTGTTGGTTTTCTCAAGACACAAGTCCTGTTGGTTGTCTGTGTTTGCAGCAAGCAGAGAAGCTGCTGCAGACACTTTCTTGCCCCTTTTTACAAGTGAAGTATATTTTGTACCAGTTTGTGTATTCCTCGTCTGCAGAGCAAGAGCAAAGGTGTTAGGACCTAAATTGCTTGATTTCCACGGAAGAGCTCTGTAGAACACTATGCTTTGCTGTTGCTGTGTCGGTTTTCTCAAGAAACAAACCCTGTTTGTTCTCTGTACTTGCAGCGAGCAGAGAAGCTCTTGAAGACACGTACCTGCTTTCTCCACTACTGACGTATATTTTGTACCAGTTGGTGTATTCCTCGTCTGGAGAGCAGGAGCAAAGGTTTTAGGACGTAAATTGCTTGATTTCCTTGGAAGAGATATGTAGAACACTGTGCTTTGCTGTTGCTGTGTTGGTTTTCTCAAGACACAAACCCTGTTTGTTCCCTGTGTTTTCAGCAAGCAGAGAAGCTGCTGCAGACACTTTCTTGCCCCTTTTCCACAAGTGAAGTATATTTTGTACCAGTTGGTGTATTCCTCGTCTGCAGAGCAAGAGCAAAGGTTTTAGGATCTAAATTGCTTGATTTCCATGGAAGAGCTATGTAGAACACTATGCTTTGCTGTTGCTGTGTTGGTTTTCTCAAGACACAAACCCTGTTTGGTCTCTGTGTTTTCAGCAAGCAGAGAAGCTGCTGCAGACACTTTCTTGCTCCTTTTCCACTAGTGAAGTATATTTTGTACCAGTTGGTGTATTCCTCGTCTGGAGAGCAGGAGCAAAGGTTTTAGGACCTAAATTGCTTGATTTCCTTGGAAGAGCTATGTAGAACACTGTGCTTTGCTGTTGCTGTGTTGGTTTTCTCAAGACACAAACCCTGTTTGTTCCCTGTGTTTTCAGCAAGCAGAGAAGCTGCTGCAGACACTTTCTTGCCCCTTTTCCACAAGTGAAGTATATTTTGTACCAGTTGGTGTATTCCTCGTCTGCAGAGCAAGAGCAAAGGTTTTAGGATCTAAATTGCTTGTTTTCCATGGAAGAGCTATGTAGAACACTATGCTTTGCTGTTGCTGTGTTGGTTTTCTCAAGACACAAGCCCTGTTTGTTCTCTGTGTTTTCAGCAAGCAGAGAAGCTGCTGCAGACACTTTCTTGCTCCTTTTCCACTAGTGAAGTATATTTTGTACCAGTTTGTGTATTCCTCGTCTGCAGAGCAAGAGCAAAGGTTTTAGGATCTAAATTGCTTGTTTTCCATGGAAGAGCTATGTAGAACACTATGCTTTGCTGTTGCTGTGTTGGTTTTCTCAAGACACAAACCCTGTTTGTTCCCTGTGTTTTCAGCAAGCAGAGAAGCTGCTGCAGACACTTTCTTGCCCCTTTTTCACAAGTGAAGTATATTTTGTACCAGTTGGTGTGTTCCTCGTCTGCAAAGCAAGAGCAAAGGTTTTAGGACTTAAATTGCTTGATTTCCATGGAAGAGATATGTAGAAGACTGTGCTTTGCTGTTGCTGTGTTTGTTTTCTCAAGACACAAACCCTGTTTGTTCCCTGTGTTTTCAGCAAGCAGAGAAGCTGCTGCAGACACTTTCTTGCCCCTTTTCCACAAGTGAAGTATATTTTGTACCAGTTGGTGTATTCCTCGTCTGCAGAGCAAGAGCAAAGGTTTTAGGATCTAAATTGCTTGTTTTCCATGGAAGAGCTATGTAGAACACTATGCTTTGCTGTTGCTGTGTTGGTTTTCTAAAGACACAAACCCTGTTTGTTCCCTGTGTTTTCAGCAAGCAGAGAAGCTGCTGCAGACACTTTCTTGCCCCTTTTCCACAAGTGAAGTATATTTTGTACCAGTTGGTGTATTCCTTGTCTGCAGAGCAAGAGCAAAGATTTTAGGACCTAAATTGCTTGATTTCCTTGGAAGAGATATGTAGAACACTGTGCTTTGCTGTTGCTGTGTTGGTTTTCTCAAGACACAAACCCTGTTTGTTCCCTGCGTTTTCAGCAAGCAGAGAAGCTGCTGCAGACACTTTCTTGCCCCTTTTTCACAAGTGAAGTATATTTTGTACCAGTTGGTGTATTCCTCGTCTGCAGAGCAAGAGCAAAGGTTTTAGGATCTAAATTGCTTGTTTTCCATGGAAGAGCTATGTAGAACACTATGCTTTGCTGTTGCTGTGTTTGTTTTCTCAAGACACAAGCCCTGTTTGTTCTCTGTGTTTTCAGCAAGCAGAGAAGCTGCTGCAGACACTTTCTTGCTCCTTTTCCACTAGTGAAGTATATTTTGTACCAGTTTGTGTATTCCTCGTCTGCAGAGCAAGAGCAAAGGTTTTAGGATCTAAATTGCTTGTTTTCCATGGAAGAGCTCTGTAGAACACTATGCTTTGCTGTTGCTGTGTTGGTTTTCTCAAGACACAAGTCCTGTTGGTTGTCTGTGTTTGCAGCAAGCAGAGAAGCTGCTGCAGACACTTTCTTGCCCCTTTTTACAAGTGAAGTATATTTTGTACCAGTTGGTGTGTTCCTCGTCTGCAAAGCAAGAGCAAATGTGTTAGGACCTAAATTGCTTGATTTCCATGGAAGAGCTCTGTAGAACACTATGCTTTGCTGTTGCTGTGTTGGTTTTCTCAAGAAACAAACCCTGTTTGTTCTCTGTACTTGCAGCGAGCAGAGAAGCTCTTGAAGACACGTACCTGCTTTCTCCACTACTGACGTATATTTTGTACCAGTTGGTGTATTCCTCATCTGGAGAGCAGGAGCAAAGGTTTTAGGACGTAAATTGCTTGATTTCCTTGGAAGAGATATGTAGAACACTGTGCTTTGCTGTTGCTGTGTTGGTTTTCTCAAGACACAAACCCTGTTTGTTCCCTGTGTTTTCAGCAAGCAGAGAAGCTGCTGCAGACACTTTCTTGCCCCTTTTCCACAAGTGAAGTATATTTTGTACCAGTTGGTGTATTCCTCGTATGCAGAGCAAGAGCAAAGGTTTTAGGATCTAAATTGCTTGTTTTCCATGGAAGAGCTATGTAGAACACTATGCTTTGCTGTTGCTGTGTTGGTTTTCTAAAGACACAAACCCTGTTTGGTCTCTGTGTTTTCAGCAAGCAGAGAAGCTGCTGCAGACACTTTCTTGCCCCTTTTCCACTAGTGAAGTATATTTTGTACCAGTTGGTGTATTCCTCGTCTGGAGAGCAGGAGCAAAGGTTTTAGGACCTAAATTGCTTGATTTCCTTGGAAGAGATATGTAGAACACTGTGCTTTGCTGTTGCTGTGTTGGTTTTCTCAAGACACAAACCCTGTTTGTTCCCTGTGTTTTCAGCAAGCAGAGAAGCTGCAGCAGACACTTTCTTGCCCCTTTTCCACAAGTGAAGTATATTTTGTACCAGTTGGTGTATTCCTTGTCTGCAGAGCAAGAGCAAAGGTTTTAGGATCTAAATTGCTTGATTTCCTTGGAAGAGATATGTAGAACACTGTGCTTTGCTGTTGCTGTGTTGGTTTTCTCAAGACACAAACCCTGTTTGTTCCCTGTGTTTTCAGCAAGCAGAGAAGCTTCTGCAGACACTTTCTTGCCCCTTTTCCACAAGTGAAGTATATTTTGTACCAGTTGGTGTGTTCCTCCTCTGCAGAGCAAGAGCAAAGGTTTTAGGATCTAAATTGCTTGTTTTCCATGGAAGAGCTATGTAGAACACTATGCTTTGCTGTTGCTGTGTTGGTTTTCTCAAGACACAAACCCTGTTTGTTCCCTGTGTTTTCAGCAAGCAGAGAAGCTGCTGCAGACACTTTCTTGCCCCTTTTCCACAAGTGAAGTATATTTTGTACCAGTTGGTGTATTCCTCGTCTGCAGAGCAAGAGCAAAGGTTTTAGGATCTAAATTGCTTGTTTTCCATGGAAGAGCTATGTAGAACACTATGCTTTGCTGTTGCTGTGTTGGTTTTCTAAAGACACAAACCCTGTTTGTTCCCTGTGTTTTCAGCAAGCAGAGAAGCTGCTGCAGACACTTTCTTGCCCCTTTTCACAAGTGAAGTATATTTTGTACCAGTTGGTGTATTCCTTGTCTGCAGAGCAAGAGCAAAGATTTTAGGACCTAAATTGCTTGATTTCCTTGGAAGAGATATGTAGAACACTGTGCTTTGCTGTTGCTGTGTTGGTTTTCTCAAGACACAAACCCTGTTTGTTCCCTGTGTTTTCAGCAAGCAGAGAAGCTGCTGCAGACACTTTCTTGCCCCTTTTCCACAAGTGAAGTATATTTGTACCAGTTGGTGTATTCCTCGTCTGCAGAGCAAGAGCAAAGGTTTTAGGATCTAAATTGCTTGTTTTCCATGGAAGAGCTATGTAGAACACTATGCTTTGCTGTTGCTGTGTTGGTTTTCTAAAGACACAAACCCTGTTTGTTCTCTGTGTTTTCAGCAAGCAGAGAAGCTGCTGCAGACACTTTCTTGCTCCTTTTCCACTAGTGAAGTATATTTTGTACCAGTTGGTGTATTCCTCGTCTGGAGAGCAGGAGCAAAGGTTTTAGAACCTAAATTGCTTGATTTCCTTGGAAGAGATATGTAGAACACTGTGCTTTGCTGTTGCTGTGTTGGTTTTCTCAAGACACAAACCCTGTTTGTTCCCTGTGTTTTCAGCAAGCAGAGAAGCTGCTGCAGACACTTTCTTGCCCCTTTTCCACAAGTGAAGTATATTTTGTACCAGTTGGTGTATTCCTCGTCTGCAGAGCAAGAGCAAAGGTTTTAGGATCTAAATTGCTTGTTTTCCATGGAAGAGCTATGTAGAACACTATGCTTTGCTGTTGCTGTGTTGGTTTTCTCAAGACACAAGTCCTGTTGGTTGTCTGTGTTTGCAGCAAGCAGAGAAGCTGCTGCAGACACTTTCTTGCCCCTTTTTCACAAGTGAAGTATATTTTGTACCAGTTGGTGTATTCCTTGTCTGCAGAGCAAGAGCAAAGGTTTTAGGATCTAAATTGCTTGATTTCCTTGGAAGAGATATGTAGAACACTGTGCTTTGCTGTTGCTGTGTTGGTTTTCTCAAGACACAAACCCTGTTTGTTCCCTGCGTTTTCAGCAAGCAGAGAAGCTGCTGCAGACACTTTCTTGCCCCTTTTTCACAAGTGAAGTATATTTTGTACCAGTTGGTGTATTCCTCGTCTGCAGAGCAAGAGCAAAGGTTTTAGGATCTAAATTGCTTGTTTTCCATGGAAGAGCTATGTAGAACACTATGCTTTGCTGTTGCTGTGTTTGTTTTCTCAAGACACAAGCCCTGTTTGTTCTCTGTGTTTTCAGCAAGCAGAGAAGCTGCTGCAGACACTTTCTTGCTCCTTTTCCACTAGTGAAGTATATTTTGTACCAGTTTGTGTATTCCTCGTCTGCAGAGCAAGAGCAAAGGTTTTAGGATCTAAATTGCTTGTTTTCCATGGAAGAGCTATGTAGAACACTATGCTTTGCTGTTGCTGTGTTGGTTTTCTCAAGACACAAGTCCTGTTGGTTGTCTGTGTTTGCAGCAAGCAGAGAAGCTGCTGCAGACACTTTCTTGCCCCTTTTTACAAGTGAAGTATATTTTGTACCAGTTGGTGTGTTCCTCGTCTGCAAAGCAAGAGCAAATGTGTTAGGACCTAAATTGCTTGATTTCCATGGAAGAGCTCTGTAGAACACTATGCTTTGCTGTTGCTGTGTCGGTTTTCTCAAGAAACAAACCCTGTTTGTTCTCTGTACTTGCAGCGAGCAGAGAAGCTCTTGAAGACACGTACCTGTTTTCTCCACTACTGACGTATATTTTGTACCAGTTGGTGTATTCCTCGTCTGGAGAGCAGGAGCAAAGGTTTTAGGACCTAAATTGCTTGATTTCCTTGGAAGAGATATGTAGAACACTGTGCTTTGCTGTTGCTGTGTTGGTTTTCTCAAGACACAAACCCTGTTTGTTCCCTGTGTTTTCAGCAAGCAGAGAAGCTGCTGCAGACACTTTCTTGCCCCTTTTCCACAAGTGAAGTATATTTTGTACCAGTTGGTGTATTCCTCGTCTGCAGAGCAAGAGCAAAGGTTTTAGGATCTAAATTGCTTGATTTCCATGGAAGAGCTATGTAGAACACTATGCTTTGCTGTTGCTGTGTTGGTTTTCTAAAGACACAAACCCTGTTTGGTCTCTGTGTTTTCAGCAAGCAGAGAAGCTGCTGCAGACACTTTCTTGCTCCTTTTCCACTAGTGAAGTATATTTTGTACCAGTTGGTGTATTCCTCGTCTGGAGAGCAGGAGCAAAGGTTTTAGGACCTAAATTGCTTGATTTCCTTGGAAGAGATATGTAGAACACTGTGCTTTGCTGTTGCTGTGTTGGTTTTCTCAAGACACAAACCCTGTTTGTTCCCTGTGTTTTCAGCAAGCAGAGAAGCTGCTGCAGACACTTTCTTGCCCCTTTTCCACAAGTGAAGTATATTTTGTACCAGTTGGTGTATTCCTCGTCTGCAGAGCAAGAGCAAAGGTTTTAGGATCTAAATTGCTTGTTTTCCATGGAAGAGCTATGTAGAACACTATGCTTTGCTGTTGCTGTGTTTGTTTTCTCAAGACACAAGCCCTGTTTGTTCTCTGTGTTTTCAGCAAGCAGAGAAGCTGCTGCAGACACTTTCTTGCTCCTTTTCCACTAGTGAAGTATATTTTGTACCAGTTTGTGTATTCCTCGTCTGCAGAGCAAGAGCAAAGGTTTTAGGATCTAAATTGCTTGTTTTCCATGGAAGAGCTATGTAGAACACTATGCTTTGCTGTTGCTGTGTTGGTTTTCTCAAGACACAAACCCTGTTTGTTCCCTGTGTTTTCAGCAAGCAGAGAAGCTGCTGCAGACACTTTCTTGCCCCTTTTCCACAAGTGAAGTATATTTTGTACCAGTTTGTGTATTCCTCGTCTGCAGAGCAAGAGCAAAGGTTTTAGGATCTAAATTGCTTGTTTTCCATGGAAGAGCTCTGTAGAACACTATGCTTTGCTGTTGCTGTGTTGGTTTTCTCAAGACACAAGTCCTGTTGGTTGTCTGTGTTTGCAGCAAGCAGAGAAGCTGCTGCAGACACTTTCTTGCCCCTTTTTACAAGTGAAGTATATTTTGTACCAGTTGGTGTGTTCCTCGTCTGCAAAGCAAGAGCAAATGTGTTAGGACCTAAATTGCTTGATTTCCATGGAAGAGCTCTGTAGAACACTATGCTTTGCTGTTGCTGTGTTGGTTTTCTCAAGAAACAAACCCTGTTTGTTCTCTGTACTTGCAGCGAGCAGAGAAGCTCTTGAAGACACGTACCTGCTTTCTCCACTACTGACGTATATTTTGTACCAGTTGGTGTATTCCTCATCTGGAGAGCAGGAGCAAAGGTTTTAGGACGTAAATTGCTTGATTTCCTTGGAAGAGATATGTAGAACACTGTGCTTTGCTGTTGCTGTGTTGGTTTTCTCAAGACACAAACCCTGTTTGTTCCCTGTGTTTTCAGCAAGCAGAGAAGCTGCTGCAGACACTTTCTTGCCCCTTTTCCACAAGTGAAGTATATTTTGTACCAGTTGGTGTATTCCTCGTATGCAGAGCAAGAGCAAAGGTTTTAGGATCTAAATTGCTTGTTTTCCATGGAAGAGCTATGTAGAACACTATGCTTTGCTGTTGCTGTGTTGGTTTTCTAAAGACACAAACCCTGTTTGGTCTCTGTGTTTTCAGCAAGCAGAGAAGCTGCTGCAGACACTTTCTTGCCCCTTTTCCACTAGTGAAGTATATTTTGTACCAGTTGGTGTATTCCTCGTCTGGAGAGCAGGAGCAAAGGTTTTAGGACCTAAATTGCTTGATTTCCTTGGAAGAGATATGTAGAACACTGTGCTTTGCTGTTGCTGTGTTGGTTTTCTCAAGACACAAACCCTGTTTGTTCCCTGTGTTTTCAGCAAGCAGAGAAGCTGCTGCAGACACTTTCTTGCCCCTTTTCCACAAGTGAAGTATATTTTGTACCAGTTGGTGTATTCCTTGTCTGCAGAGCAAGAGCAAAGGTTTTAGGATCTAAATTGCTTGATTTCCTTGGAAGAGATATGTAGAACACTGTGCTTTGCTGTTGCTGTGTTGGTTTTCTCAAGACACAAACCCTGTTTGTTCCCTGTGTTTTCAGCAAGCAGAGAAGCTTCTGCAGACACTTTCTTGCCCCTTTTCCACAAGTGAAGTATATTTTGTACCAGTTGGTGTGTTCCTCCTCTGCAGAGCAAGAGCAAAGGTTTTAGGATCTAAATTGCTTGTTTTCCATGGAAGAGCTATGTAGAACACTATGCTTTGCTGTTGCTGTGTTGGTTTTCTCAAGACACAAACCCTGTTTGTTCCCTGTGTTTTCAGCAAGCAGAGAAGCTGCTGCAGACACTTTCTTGCCCCTTTTCCACAAGTGAAGTATATTTTGTACCAGTTTGTGTATTCCTCGTCTGGAGAGCAAGAGCAAAGGTTTTAGGATCTAAATTGCTTGTTTTCCATGGAAGAGCTATGTAGAACACTATGCTTTGCTGTTGCTGTGTTGGTTTTCTAAAGACACAAACCCTGTTTGTTCCCTGTGTTTTCAGCAAGCAGAGAAGCTGCTGCAGACACTTTCTTGCCCCTTTTCCACAAGTGAAGTATATTTTGTACCAGTTGGTGTATTCCTTGTCTGCAGAGCAAGAGCAAAGATTTTAGGACCTAAATTGCTTGATTTCCTTGGAAGAGATATGTAGAACACTGTGCTTTGCTGTTGCTGTGTTGGTTTTCTCAAGACACAAACCCTGTTTGTTCCCTGTGTTTTCAGCAAGCAGAGAAGCTGCTGCAGACACTTTCTTGCCCCTTTTCCACAAGTGAAGTATATTTTGTACCAGTTGGTGTATTCCTCGTCTGCAGAGCAAGAGCAAAGGTTTTAGGATCTAAATTGCTTGTTTTCCATGGAAGAGCTATGTAGAACACTATGCTTTGCTGTTGCTGTGTTGGTTTTCTAAAGACACAAACCCTGTTTGTTCTCTGTGTTTTCAGCAAGCAGAGAAGCTGCTGCAGACACTTTCTTGCTCCTTTTCCACTAGTGAAGTATATTTTGTACCAGTTGGTGTATTCCTCGTCTGGAGAGCAGGAGCAAAGGTTTTAGAACCTAAATTGCTTGATTTCCTTGGAAGAGATATGTAGAACACTGTGCTTTGCTGTTGCTGTGTTGGTTTTCTCAAGACACAAACCCTGTTTGTTCCCTGTGTTTTCAGCAAGCAGAGAAGCTGCTGCAGACACTTTCTTGCCCCTTTTCCACAAGTGAAGTATATTTTGTACCAGTTGGTGTATTCCTCGTCTGCAGAGCAAGAGCAAAGGTTTTAGGATCTAAATTGCTTGTTTTCCATGGAAGAGCTATGTAGAACACTATGCTTTGCTGTTGCTGTGTTGGTTTTCTCAAGACACAAGTCCTGTTGGTTGTCTGTGTTTGCAGCAAGCAGAGAAGCTGCTGCAGACACTTTCTTGCCCCTTTTTCACAAGTGAAGTATATTTTGTACCAGTTGGTGTATTCCTTGTCTGCAGAGCAAGAGCAAAGGTTTTAGGATCTAAATTGCTTGATTTCCTTGGAAGAGATATGTAGAACACTGTGCTTTGCTGTTGCTGTGTTGGTTTTCTCAAGACACAAACCCTGTTTGTTCCCTGCGTTTTCAGCAAGCAGAGAAGCTGCTGCAGACACTTTCTTGCCCCTTTTTCACAAGTGAAGTATATTTTGTACCAGTTGGTGTATTCCTCGTCTGCAGAGCAAGAGCAAAGGTTTTAGGATCTAAATTGCTTGTTTTCCATGGAAGAGCTATGTAGAACACTATGCTTTGCTGTTGCTGTGTTTGTTTTCTCAAGACACAAGCCCTGTTTGTTCTCTGTGTTTTCAGCAAGCAGAGAAGCTGCTGCAGACACTTTCTTGCTCCTTTTCCACTAGTGAAGTATATTTTGTACCAGTTTGTGTATTCCTCGTCTGCAGAGCAAGAGCAAAGGTTTTAGGATCTAAATTGCTTGTTTTCCATGGAAGAGCTATGTAGAACACTATGCTTTGCTGTTGCTGTGTTGGTTTTCTCAAGACACAAGTCCTGTTGGTTGTCTGTGTTTGCAGCAAGCAGAGAAGCTGCTGCAGACACTTTCTTGCCCCTTTTTACAAGTGAAGTATATTTTGTACCAGTTGGTGTGTTCCTCGTCTGCAAAGCAAGAGCAAATGTGTTAGGACCTAAATTGCTTGATTTCCATGGAAGAGCTCTGTAGAACACTATGCTTTGCTGTTGCTGTGTCGGTTTTCTCAAGAAACAAACCCTGTTTGTTCTCTGTACTTGCAGCGAGCAGAGAAGCTCTTGAAGACACGTACCTGTTTTCTCCACTACTGACGTATATTTTGTACCAGTTGGTGTATTCCTCGTCTGGAGAGCAGGAGCAAAGGTTTTAGGACCTAAATTGCTTGATTTCCTTGGAAGAGATATGTAGAACACTGTGCTTTGCTGTTGCTGTGTTGGTTTTCTCAAGACACAAACCCTGTTTGTTCCCTGTGTTTTCAGCAAGCAGAGAAGCTGCTGCAGACACTTTCTTGCCCCTTTTCCACAAGTGAAGTATATTTTGTACCAGTTGGTGTATTCCTCGTCTGCAGAGCAAGAGCAAAGGTTTTAGGATCTAAATTGCTTGATTTCCATGGAAGAGCTATGTAGAACACTATGCTTTGCTGTTGCTGTGTTGGTTTTCTAAAGACACAAACCCTGTTTGGTCTCTGTGTTTTCAGCAAGCAGAGAAGCTGCTGCAGACACTTTCTTGCTCCTTTTCCACTAGTGAAGTATATTTTGTACCAGTTGGTGTATTCCTCGTCTGGAGAGCAGGAGCAAAGGTTTTAGGACCTAAATTGCTTGATTTCCTTGGAAGAGATATGTAGAACACTGTGCTTTGCTGTTGCTGTGTTGGTTTTCTCAAGACACAAACCCTGTTTGTTCCCTGTGTTTTCAGCAAGCAGAGAAGCTGCTGCAGACACTTTCTTGCCCCTTTTCCACAAGTGAAGTATATTTTGTACCAGTTGGTGTATTCCTCGTCTGCAGAGCAAGAGCAAAGGTTTTAGGATCTAAATTGCTTGTTTTCCATGGAAGAGCTATGTAGAACACTATGCTTTGCTGTTGCTGTGTTTGTTTTCTCAAGACACAAGCCCTGTTTGTTCTCTGTGTTTTCAGCAAGCAGAGAAGCTGCTGCAGACACTTTCTTGCTCCTTTTCCACTAGTGAAGTATATTTTGTACCAGTTTGTGTATTCCTCGTCTGCAGAGCAAGAGCAAAGGTTTTAGGATCTAAATTGCTTGTTTTCCATGGAAGAGCTATGTAGAACACTATGCTTTGCTGTTGCTGTGTTGGTTTTCTCAAGACACAAACCCTGTTTGTTCCCTGTGTTTTCAGCAAGCAGAGAAGCTGCTGCAGACACTTTCTTGCCCCTTTTCCACAAGTGAAGTATATTTTGTACCAGTTTGTGTATTCCTCGTCTGCAGAGCAAGAGCAAAGGTTTTAGGATCTAAATTGCTTGTTTTCCATGGAAGAGCTATGTAGAACACTATGCTTTGCTGTTGCTGTGTTGGTTTTCTCAAGACACAAACCCTGTTTGTTCCCTGTGTTTTCAGCAAGCAGAGAAGCTGCTGCAGACACTTTCTTGCCCCTTTTCCACAAGTGAAGTATATTTTGTACCAGTTGGTGTATTCCTCGTCTGCAGAGCAAGAGCAAAGGTTTTAGGATCTAAATTGCTTGATTTCCATGGAAGAGCTATGTAGAACACTATGCTTTGCTGTTGCTGTGTTGGTTTTCTAAAGACACAAACCCTGTTTGTTCCCTGTGTTTTCAGCAAGCAGAGAAGCTGCTGCAGACACTTTCTTGCCCCTTTTCCACAAGTGAAGTATATTTTGTACCAGTTGGTGTATTCCTTGTCTGCAGAGCAAGAGCAAAGATTTTAGGACCTAAATTGCTTGATTTCCTTGGAAGAGATATGTAGAACACTGTGCTTTGCTGTTGCTGTGTTGGTTTTCTCAAGACACAAACCCTGTTTGTTCCCTGTGTTTTCAGCAAGCAGAGAAGCTGCTGCAGACACTTTCTTGCCCCTTTTCCACAAGTGAAGTATATTTTGTACCAGTTGGTGTATTCCTTGTCTGCAGAGCAAGAGCAAAGGTTTTAGGATCTAAATTGCTTGATTTCCTTGGAAGAGATATGTAGAACACTGTGCTTTGCTGTTGCTGTGTTGGTTTTCTCAAGACACAAACCCTGTTTGTTCCCTGTGTTTTCAGCAAGCAGAGAAGCTGCTGCAGACACTTTCTTGCCCCTTTTCCACAAGTGAAGTATATTTTGTACCAGTTGGTGTGTTCCTCCTCTGCAGAGCAAGAGCAAAGGTTTTAGGATCTAAATTGCTTGTTTTCCATGGAAGAGCTCTGTAGAACACTATGCTTTGCTGTTGCTGTGTTGGTTTTCTCAAGACACAAGTCCTGTTGGTTGTCTGTGTTTGCAGCAAGCAGAGAAGCTGCTGCAGACACTTTCTTGCCCCTTTTTACAAGTGAAGTATATTTTGTACCAGTTGGTGTGTTCCTCGTCTGCAAAGCAAGAGCAAATGTGTTAGGACCTAAATTGCTTGATTTCCATGGAAGAGCTCTGTAGAACACTATGCTTTGCTGTTGCTGTGTTGGTTTTCTCAAGAAACAAACCCTGTTTGTTCTCTGTACTTGCAGCGAGCAGAGAAGCTCTTGAAGACACGTACCTGCTTTCTCCACTACTGACGTATATTTTGTACCAGTTGGTGTATTCCTCGTCTGGAGAGCAGGAGCAAAGGTTTTAGGACGTAAATTGCTTGATTTCCTTGGAAGAGATATGTAGAACACTGTGCTTTGCTGTTGCTGTGTTGGTTTTCTCAAGACACAAACCCTGTTTGTTCCCTGTGTTTTCAGCAAGCAGAGAAGCTGCTGCAGACACTTTCTTGCCCCTTTTCCACAAGTGAAGTATATTTTGTACCAGTTGGTGTATTCCTCGTCTGCAGAGCAAGAGCAAAGGTTTTAGGATCTAAATTGCTTGATTTCCATGGAAGAGCTATGTAGAACACTATGCTTTGCTGTTGCTGTGTTGGTTTTCTAAAGACACAAACCCTATTTGGTCTCTGTGTTTTCAGCAAGCAGAGAAGCTGCTGCAGACACTTTCTTGCTCCTTTTCCACTAGTGAAGTATATTTTGTACCAGTTGGTGTATTCCTCGTCTGGAGAGCAGGAGCAAAGGTTTTAGGACCTAAATTGCTTGATTTCCTTGGAAGAGATATGTAGAACACTGTGCTTTGCTGTTGCTGTGTTGGTTTTCTCAAGACACAAACCCTGTTTGTTCCCTGTGTTTTCAGCAAGCAGAGAAGCTGCTGCAGACACTTTCTTGCCCCTTTTCCACAAGTGAAGTATATTTTGTACCAGTTGGTGTATTCCTTGTCTGCAGAGCAAGAGCAAAGGTTTTAGGATCTAAATTGCTTGATTTCCTTGGAAGAGATATGTAGAACACTGTGCTTTGCTGTTGCTGTGTTGGTTTTCTCAAGACACAAACCCTGTTTGTTCCCTGTGTTTTCAGCAAGCAGAGAAGCTGCTGCAGACACTTTCTTGCCCCTTTTCCACAAGTGAAGTATATTTTGTACCAGTTGGTGTGTTCCTCGTCTGCAGAGCAAGAGCAAAGGTTTTAGGATCTAAATTGCTTGTTTTCCATGGAAGAGCTATGTAGAACACTATGCTTTGCTGTTGCTGTGTTGGTTTTCTCAAGACACAAACCCTGTTCGTTCCCTGTGTTTTCAGCAAGCAGAGAAGCTGCTGCAGACACTTTCTTGCCCCTTTTCCACAAGTGAAGTATATTTTGTACCAGTTGGTGTATTCCTCGTCTGCAGAGCAAGAGCAAAGGTTTTAGGATCTA
The DNA here is from genome assembly GCF_021018805.1 of Prinia subflava. Classification (NCBI taxonomy): domain Eukaryota; kingdom Metazoa; phylum Chordata; class Aves; order Passeriformes; family Cisticolidae; genus Prinia; species Prinia subflava. The sequence continues at coordinate 12,323 of NW_026960630.1, read as the reverse complement.
AATTGCTTGTTTTCCATGGAAGAGCTATGTAGAACACTATGCTTTGCTGTTGCTGTGTTGGTTTTCTAAAGACACAAACCCTGTTTGTTCCCTGTGTTTTCAGCAAGCAGAGAAGCTGCTGCAGACACTTTCTTGCCCCTTTTCCACAAGTGAAGTATATTTTGTACCAGTTGGTGTATTCCTTGTCTGCAGAGCAAGAGCAAAGATTTTAGGACCTAAATTGCTTGATTTCCTTGGAAGAGATATGTAGAACACTGTGCTTTGCTGTTGCTGTGTTGGTTTTCTCAAGACACAAACCCTGTTTGTTCCCTGCGTTTTCAGCAAGCAGAGAAGCTGCTGCAGACACTTTCTTGCCCCTTTTTCACAAGTGAAGTATATTTTGTACCAGTTGGTGTATTCCTCGTCTGCAGAGCAAGAGCAAAGGTTTTAGGATCTAAATTGCTTGTTTTCCATGGAAGAGCTATGTAGAACACTATGCTTTGCTGTTGCTGTGTTTGTTTTCTCAAGACACAAGCCCTGTTTGTTCTCTGTGTTTTTAGCAAGCAGAGAAGCTGCTGCAGACACTTTCTTGCTCCTTTTCCACTAGTGAAGTATATTTTGTACCAGTTTGTGTATTCCTCGTCTGCAGAGCAAGAGCAAAGGTTTTAGGATCTAAATTGCTTGTTTTCCATGGAAGAGCTCTGTAGAACACTATGCTTTGCTGTTGCTGTGTTGGTTTTCTCAAGACACAAGTCCTGTTGGTTGTCTGTGTTTGCAGCAAGCAGAGAAGCTGCTGCAGACACTTTCTTGCCCCTTTTTACAAGTGAAGTATATTTTGTACCAGTTGGTGTGTTCCTCGTCTGCAAAGCAAGAGCAAATGTGTTAGGACCTAAATTGCTTGATTTCCATGGAAGAGCTCTGTAGAACACTATGCTTTGCTGTTGCTGTGTTGGTTTTCTCAAGAAACAAACCCTGTTTGTTCTCTGTACTTGCAGCGAGCAGAGAAGCTCTTGAAGACACGTACCTGCTTTCTCCACTACTGACGTATATTTTGTACCAGTTGGTGTATTCCTCGTCTGGAGAGCAGGAGCAAAGGTTTTAGGACGTAAATTGCTTGATTTCCTTGGAAGAGATATGTAGAACACTGTGCTTTGCTGTTGCTGTGTTGGTTTTCTCAAGACACAAACCCTGTTTGTTCCCTGTGTTTTCAGCAAGCAGAGAAGCTGCTGCAGACACTTTCTTGCCCCTTTTCCACAAGTGAAGTATATTTTGTACCAGTTGGTGTATTCCTTGTCTGCAGAGCAAGAGCAAAGGTTTTAGGATCTAAATTGCTTGATTTCCTTGGAAGAGATATGTAGAACACTGTGCTTTGCTGTTGCTGTGTTGGTTTTCTCAAGACACAAACCCTGTTTGTTCCCTGTGTTTTCAGCAAGCAGAGAAGCTTCTGCAGACACTTTCTTGCCCCTTTTCCACAAGTGAAGTATATTTTGTACCAGTTGGTGTGTTCCTCCTCTGCAGAGCAAGAGCAAAGGTTTTAGGATCTAAATTGCTTGTTTTCCATGGAAGAGCTATGTAGAACACTATGCTTTGCTGTTGCTGTGTTGGTTTTCTCAAGACACAAACCCTGTTTGTTCCCTGTGTTTTCAGCAAGCAGAGAAGCTGCTGCAGACACTTTCTTGCCCCTTTTCCACAAGTGAAGTATATTTTGTACCAGTTGGTGTATTCCTCGTCTGCAGAGCAAGAGCAAAGGTTTTAGGATCTAAATTGCTTGTTTTCCATGGAAGAGCTATGTAGAACACTATGCTTTGCTGTTGCTGTGTTGGTTTTCTAAAGACACAAACCCTGTTTGTTCTCTGTGTTTTCAGCAAGCAGAGAAGCTGCTGCAGACACTTTCTTGCTCCTTTTCCACTAGTGAAGTATATTTTGTACCAGTTGGTGTATTCCTCGTCTGGAGAGCAGGAGCAAAGGTTTTAGGACCTAAATTGCTTGATTTCCTTGGAAGAGATATGTAGAACACTGTGCTTTGCTGTTGCTGTGTTGGTTTTCTCAAGACACAAACCCTGTTTGTTCCCTGTGTTTTCAGCAAGCAGAGAAGCTGCTGCAGACACTTTCTTGCCCCTTTTCCACAAGTGAAGTATATTTTGTACCAGTTGGTGTATTCCTCGTCTGCAGAGCAAGAGCAAAGGTTTTAGGATCTAAATTGCTTGTTTTCCATGGAAGAGCTATGTAGAAAACTATGCTTTGCTGTTGCTGTGTTGGTTTTCTCAAGACACAAGTCCTGTTGGTTGTCTGTGTTTGCAGCAAGCAGAGAAGCTGCTGCAGACACTTTCTTGCCCCTTTTTCACAAGTGAAGTATATTTTGTACCAGTTGGTGTATTCCTTGTCTGCAGAGCAAGAGCAAAGGTTTTAGGATCTAAATTGCTTGATTTCCTTGGAAGAGATATGTAGAACACTGTGCTTTGCTGTTGCTGTGTTGGTTTTCTCAAGACACAAACCCTGTTTGTTCCCTGTGTTTTCAGCAAGCAGAGAAGCTGCTGCAGACACTTTCTTGCCCCTTTTTCACAAGTGAAGTATATTTTGTACCAGTTGGTGTATTCCTCGTCTGCAGAGCAAGAGCAAAGGTTTTAGGATCTAAATTGCTTGTTTTCCATGGAAGAGCTATGTAGAACACTATGCTTTGCTGTTGCTGTGTTTGTTTTCTCAAGACACAAGTCCTGTTTGTTCTCTGTGTTTTCAGCAAGCAGAGAAGCTGCTGCAGACACTTTCTTGCTCCTTTTCCACTAGTGAAGTATATTTTGTACCAGTTTGTGTATTCCTCGTCTGCAGAGCAAGAGCAAAGGTTTTAGGATCTAAATTGCTTGTTTTCCATGGAAGAGCTCTGTAGAACACTATGCTTTGCTGTTGCTGTGTTGGTTTTCTCAAGACACAAGTCCTGTTGGTTGTCTGTGTTTGCAGCAAGCAGAGAAGCTGCTGCAGACACTTTCTTGCCCCTTTTTACAAGTGAAGTATATTTTGTACCAGTTGGTGTGTTCCTCGTCTGCAAAGCAAGAGCAAATGTGTTAGGACCTAAATTGCTTGATTTCCATGGAAGAGCTCTGTAGAACACTATGCTTTGCTGTTGCTGTGTTGGTTTTCTCAAGAAACAAACCCTGTTTGTTCTCTGTACTTGCAGCGAGCAGAGAAGCTCTTGAAGACACGTACCTGCTTTCTCCACTACTGACGTATATTTTGTACCAGTTGGTGTATTCCTCGTCTGGAGAGCAGGAGCAAAGGTTTTAGGACGTAAATTGCTTGATTTCCTTGGAAGAGATATGTAGAACACTGTGCTTTGCTGTTGCTGTGTTGGTTTTCTCAAGACACAAACCCTGTTTGTTCCCTGTGTTTTCAGCAAGCAGAGAAGCTGCTGCAGACACTTTCTTGCCCCTTTTCCACAAGTGAAGTATATTTTGTACCAGTTGGTGTATTCCTCGTCTGCAGAGCAAGAGCAAAGGTTTTAGGATCTAAATTGCTTGATTTCCATGGAAGAGCTATGTAGAACACTATGCTTTGCTGTTGCTGTGTTGGTTTTCTAAAGACACAAACCCTGTTTGGTCTCTGTGTTTTCAGCAAGCAGAGAAGCTGCTGCAGACACTTTCTTGCTCCTTTTCCACTAGTGAAGTATATTTTGTACCAGTTGGTGTATTCCTCGTCTGGAGAGCAGGAGCAAAGGTTTTAGGACCTAAATTGCTTGATTTCCTTGGAAGAGATATGTAGAACACTGTGCTTTGCTGTTGCTGTGTTGGTTTTCTCAAGACACAAACCCTGTTTGTTCCCTGTGTTTTCAGCAAGCAGAGAAGCTGCTGCAGACACTTTCTTGCCCCTTTTCCACAAGTGAAGTATATTTTGTACCAGTTGGTGTATTCCTCGTCTGCAGAGCAAGAGCAAAGGTTTTAGGATCTAAATTGCTTGTTTTCCATGGAAGAGCTATGTAGAACACTATGCTTTGCTGTTGCTGTGTTTGTTTTCTCAAGACACAAGCCCTGTTTGTTCTCTGTGTTTTCAGCAAGCAGAGAAGCTGCTGCAGACACTTTCTTGCTCCTTTTCCACTAGTGAAGTATATTTTGTACCAGTTTGTGTATTCCTCGTCTGCAGAGCAAGAGCAAAGGTTTTAGGATCTAAATTGCTTGTTTTCCATGGAAGAGCTATGTAGAACACTATGCTTTGCTGTTGCTGTGTTGGTTTTCTCAAGACACAAACCCTGTTTGTTCCCTGTGTTTTCAGCAAGCAGAGAAGCTGCTGCAGACACTTTCTTGCCCCTTTTCCACAAGTGAAGTATATTTTGTACCAGTTGGTGTATTCCTCGTCTGCAGAGCAAGAGCAAAGGTTTTAGGACCTAAATTGCTTGATTTCCTTGGAAGAGATATGTAGAACACTGTGCTTTGCTGTTGCTGTGTTGGTTTTCTCAAGACACAAGCCCTGTTTGTTCTCTGTGTTTTCAGCAAGCAGAGAAGCTGCTGCAGACACTTTCTTGCTCCTTTTCCACTAGTGAAGTATATTTTGTACCAGTTTGTGTATTCCTCGTCTGCAGAGCAAGAGCAAAGGTTTTAGGATCTAAATTGCTTGTTTTCCATGGAAGAGCTATGTAGAACACTATGCTTTGCTGTTGCTGTGTTGGTTTTCTCAAGACACAAACCCTGTTTGTTCCCTGTGTTTTCAGCAAGCAGAGAAGCTGCTGCAGACACTTTCTTGCCCCTTTTCCACAAGTGAAGTATATTTTGTACCAGTTGGTGTATTCCTCGTCTGCAGAGCAAGAGCAAAGGTTTTAGGATCTAAATTGCTTGATTTCCATGGAAGAGCTATTTAGAACACTATGCTTTGCTGTTGCTGTGTTGGTTTTCTAAAGACACAAACCCTGTTTGGTCTCTGTGTTTTCAGCAAGCAGAGAAGCTGCTGCAGACACTTTCTTGCTCCTTTTCCACTAGTGAAGTATATTTTGTACCAGTTGGTGTATTCCTCGTCTGGAGAGCAGGAGCAAAGGTTTTAGGACCTAAATTGCTTGATTTCCTTGGAAGAGATATGTAGAACACTGTGCTTTGCTGTTGCTGTGTTGGTTTTCTCAAGACACAAACCCTGTTTGTTCCCTGTGTTTTCAGCAAGCAGAGAAGCTGCTGCAGACACTTTCTTGCCCCTTTTCCACAAGTGAAGTATATTTTGTACCAGTTGGTGTATTCCTCGTCTGCAGAGCAAGAGCAAAGGTTTTAGGATCTAAATTGCTTGTTTTCCATGGAAGAGCTATGTAGAACACTATGCTTTGCTGTTGCTGTGTTGGTTTTCTCAAGACACAAGCCCTGTTTGTTCTCTGTGTTTTCAGCAAGCAGAGAAGCTGCTGCAGACACTTTCTTGCTCCTTTTCCACTAGTGAAGTATATTTTGTACCAGTTTGTGTATTCCTCGTCTGCAGAGCAAGAGCAAAGGTTTTAGGATCTAAATTGCTTGTTTTCCATGGAAGAGCTCTGTAGAACACTATGCTTTGCTGTTGCTGTGTTGGTTTTCTCAAGACACAAACCCTGTTTGTTCCCTGTGTTTTCAGCAAGCAGAGAAGCTGCTGCAGAACTTTCTTGCCCCTTTTTCACAAGTGAAGTATATTTTGTACCAGTTGGTGTGTTCCTCGTCTGCAAAGCAAGAGCAAAGGTTTTAGGACTTAAATTGCTTGATTTCCATGGAAGAGATATGTAGAAGACTGTGCTTTGCTGTTGCTGTGTTGGTTTTCTCAAGACACAAACCCTGTTTGTTCCCTGTGTTTTCAGCAAGCAGAGAAGCTGCTGCAGACACTTTCTTGCCCCTTTTCCACAAGTGAAGTATATTTTGTACCAGTTGGTGTATTCCTCGTCTGCAGAGCAAGAGCAAAGGTTTTAGGATCTAAATTGCTTGTTTTCCATGGAAGAGCTATGTAGAACACTATGCTTTGCTGTTGCTGTGTTGGTTTTCTAAAGACACAAACCCTGTTTGTTCTCTGTGTTTTCAGCAAGCAGAGAAGCTGCTGCAGACACTTTCTTGCTCCTTTTCCACTAGTGAAGTATATTTTGTACCAGTTGGTGTATTCCTCGTCTGGAGAGCAGGAGCAAAGGTTTTAGGACCTAAATTGCTTGATTTCCTTGGAAGAGATATGTAGAACACTGTGCTTTGCTGTTGCTGTGTTGGTTTTCTCAAGACACAAACCCTGTTTGTTCCCTGTGTTTTCAGCAAGCAGAGAAGCTGCTGCAGACACTTTCTTGCCCCTTTTCCACAAGTGAAGTATATTTTGTACCAGTTGGTGTATTCCTCGTCTGCAGAGCAAGAGCAAAGGTTTTAGGATCTAAATTGCTTGTTTTCCATGGAAGAGCTATGTAGAACACTATGCTTTGCTGTTGCTGTGTTGGTTTTCTAAAGACACAAACCCTGTTTGTTCCCTGTGTTTTCAGCAAGCAGAGAAGCTGCTGCAGACACTTTCTTGCCCCTTTTCCACAAGTGAAGTATATTTTGTACCAGTTGGTGTATTCCTTGTCTGCAGAGCAAGAGCAAAGGTTTTAGGACCTAAATTGCTTGATTTCCTTGGAAGAGATATGTAGAACACTGTGCTTTGCTGTTGCTGTGTTGGTTTTCTCAAGACACAAACCCTGTTTGTTCCCTGTGTTTTCAGCAAGCAGAGAAGCTGCTGCAGACACTTTCTTGCCCCTTTTCCACAAGTGAAGTATATTTTGTACCAGTTGGTGTATTCCTCGTCTGCAGAGCAAGAGCAAAGGTTTTAGGATCTAAATTGCTTGTTTTCCATGGAAGAGCTATGTAGAACACTATGCTTTGCTGTTGCTGTGTTGGTTTTCTCAAGACACAAACCCTGTTTGTTCTCTGTGTTTTCAGCAAGCAGAGAAGCTGCTGCAGACACTTTCTTGCTCCTTTTCCACTAGTGAAGTATATTTTGTACCAGTTGGTGTATTCCTCGTCTGCAGAGCAAGAGCAAAGGTTTTAGGATCTAAATTGCTTGTTTTCCATGGAAGAGCTCTGTAGAACACTATGCTTTGCTGTTGCTGTGTTGGTTTTCTCAAGACACAAGTCCTGTTGGTTGTCTGTGTTTGCAGCAAGCAGAGAAGCTGCTGCAGACACTTTCTTGCCCCTTTTTCACAAGTGAAGTATATTTTGTACCAGTTGGTGTGTTCCTCGTCTGCAGAGACGGATCAAAGGTTTTAGGACCTAAATTGCTTGATTTCATTGGAAGACCTATGTAGAACACTATGCTTTGCTGTTGCTGTGTTGGTTTTCTAAACACACAAGCCCTGTTTGTTCCCTGTGTTTTCAGCAAGCAGAGAAGCTCTTGAAGACACGTACCTGCTTTCTCCACTACTGACGTATATTTTGTACCAGTTGGTGTGTTCCTCGTCTGCAAAGCAAGAGCAAAGGTTTTAGGACTAAAATTGCTTGATTTCCATGGAAGAGCTCTGTAGAACACTATGCTTTGCTGTTACTGTGTTGGTTTTCTCAAGACACAAGTCTTGTTGGTTGTATGTGTTTCCAGCGAGCAGAAAAGCTGCTGCAGACACTTTCTTGCCCCTTTTCCACAAGTGAAGTATATTTTGTACCAGTTGGTGTATTCCTCTTCTGCAGAGCAAGAGCAAAGGTTTTAGGATCTAAATTGCTTGTTTTCCGTGGAAGAGCTCTGTAGAACACTATGCTTTGCTGTTGCTGTGTTGGTTTTCTCAAGACACAAGTCCTGTTGGTTGTCTGTGTTTGCAGCAAGCAGAGAAGCTGCTGCAGACACTTTCTTGCCCCTTTTTACAAGTGAAGTATATTTTGTACCAGTTTGTGTATTCCTCGTCTGCAGAGCAAGAGCAAAGGTGTTTGGACCTAAATTGCTTGATTTCCACGGAAGAGCTCTGTAGAACACTATGCTTTGCTGTTGCTGTGTCGGTTTTCTCAAGAAACAAACCCTGTTTGTTCTCTGTACTTGCAGCGAGCAGAGAAGCTCTTGAAGACACGTACCTGCTTTCTCCACTACTGACGTATATTTTGTACCAGTTGGTGTATTCCTCGTCTGGAGAGCAGGAGCAAAGGTTTTAGGACCTAAATTGCTTGATTTCCTTGGAAGAGATATGTAGAACACTGTGCTTTGCTGTTGCTGTGTTGGTTTTCTCAAGACACAAACCCTGTTTGTTCCCTGTGTTTTCAGCAAGCAGAGAAGCTGCTGCAGACACTTTCTTGCCCCTTTTCCACAAGTGAAGTATATTTTGTACCAGTTGGTGTATTCCTTGTCTGCAGAGCAAGAGCAAAGGTTTTAGGATCTAAATTGCTTGATTTCCTTGGAAGAGATATGTAGAACACTGTGCTTTGCTGTTGCTGTGTTGGTTTTCTCAAGACACAAACCCTGTTTGTTCCCTGTGTTTTCAGCAAGCAGAGAAGCTTCTGCAGACACTTTCTTGCCCCTTTTCCACAAGTGAAGTATATTTTGTACCAGTTGGTGTGTTCCTCCTCTGCAGAGCAAGAGCAAAGGTTTTAGGATCTAAATTGCTTGTTTTCCATGGAAGAGATATGTAGAACACTATGCTTTGCTGTTGCTGTGTTGGTTTTCTCAAGACACAAACCCTGTTTGTTCCCTGTGTTTTCAGCAAGCAGAGAAGCTGCTGCAGACACTTTCTTGCCCCTTTTCCACAAGTGAAGTATATTTTGTACCAGTTGGTGTATTCCTCGTCTGCAGAGCAAGAGCAAAGGTTTTAGGATCTAAATTGCTTGTTTTCCATGGAAGAGCTATGTAGAACACTATGCTTTGCTGTTGCTGTGTTGGTTTTCTAAAGACACAAACCCTGTTTGTTCTCTGTGTTTTCAGCAAGCAGAGAAGCTGCTGCAGACACTTTCTTGCTCCTTTTCCACTAGTGAAGTATATTTTGTACCAGTTGGTGTATTCCTCGTCTGGAGAGCAGGAGCAAAGGTTTTAGGACCTAAATTGCTTGATTTTCTTGGAAGAGATATGTAGAACACTGTGCTTTGCTGTTGCTGTGTTGGTTTTCTCAAGACACAAACCCTGTTTGTTCCCTGTGTTTTCAGCAAGCAGAGAAGCTGCTGCAGACACTTTCTTGCCCCTTTTCCACAAGTGAAGTATATTTTGTACCAGTTGGTGTATTCCTCGTCTGCAGAGCAAGAGCAAAGGTTTTAGGATCTAAATTGCTTGTTTTCCATGGAAGAGCTATGTAGAACACTATGCTTTGCTGTTGCTGTGTTGGTTTTCTCAAGACACAAGTCCTGTTGGTTGTCTGTGTTTGCAGCAAGCAGAGAAGCTGCTGCAGACACTTTCTTGCCCCTTTTTCACAAGTGAAGTATATTTTGTACCAGTTGGTGTATTCCTTGTCTGCAGAGCAAGAGCAAAGGTTTTAGGATCTAAATTGCTTGATTTCCTTGGAAGAGATATGTAGAACACTGTGCTTTGCTGTTGCTGTGTTGGTTTTCTCAAGACACAAACCCTGTTTGTTCCCTGCGTTTTCAGCAAGCAGAGAAGCTGCTGCAGACACTTTCTTGCCCCTTTTTCACAAGTGAAGTATATTTTGTACCAGTTGGTGTATTCCTCGTCTGCAGAGCAAGAGCAAAGGTTTTAGGATCTAAATTGCTTGTTTTCCATGGAAGAGCTATGTAGAACACTATGCTTTGCTGTTGCTGTGTTGGTTTTCTCAAGACACAAGCCCTGTTTGTTGTCTGTGTTTGCAGCAAGCAGAGAAGCTGCTGCAGACACTTTCTTGCCCCTTTTTACAAGTGAAGTATATTTTGTACCAGTTGGTGTGTTCCTCGTCTGCAAAGCAAGAGCAAATGTGTTAGGACCTAAATTGCTTGATTTCCATGGAAGAGCTCTGTAGAACACTATGCTTTGCTGTTGCTGTGTTGGTTTTCTCAAGAAACAAACCCTGTTTGTTCTCTGTACTTGCAGCGAGCAGAGAAGCTCTTGAAGACACGTACCTGCTTTCTCCACTACTGACGTATATTTTGTACCAGTTGGTGTATTCCTCGTCTGGAGAGCAGGAGCAAAGGTTTTAGGACGTAAATTGCTTGATTTCCTTGGAAGAGATATGTAGAACACTGTGCTTTGCTGTTGCTGTGTTGGTTTTCTCAAGACACAAACCCTGTTTGTTCCCTGTGTTTTCAGCAAGCAGAGAAGCTGCTGCAGACACTTTCTTGCTCCTTTTCCACTAGTGAAGTATATTTTGTACCAGTTGGTGTATTCCTCGTCTGGAGAGCAGGAGCAAAGGTTTTAGGACCTAAATTGCTTGATTTCCTTGGAAGAGATATGTAGAACACTGTGCTTTGCTGTTGCTGTGTTGGTTTTCTCAAGACACAAACCCTGTTTGTTCCCTGTGTTTTCAGCAAGCAGAGAAGCTGCTGCAGACACTTTCTTGCCCCTTTTCCACAAGTGAAGTATATTTTGTACCAGTTGGTGTATTCCTCGTCTGCAGAGCAAGAGCAAAGGTTTTAGGATCTAAATTGCTTGTTTTCCATGGAAGAGCTATGTAGAACACTATGCTTTGCTGTTGCTGTGTTTGTTTTCTCAAGACACAAGCCCTGTTTGTTCTCTGTGTTTTCAGCAAGCAGAGAAGCTGCTGCAGACACTTTCTTGCTCCTTTTCCACTAGTGAAGTATATTTTGTACCAGTTGGTGTATTCCTCGTCTGCAGAGCAAGAGCAAAGGTTTTAGGATCTAAATTGCTTGTTTTCCATGGAAGAGCTATGTAGAACACTATGCTTTGCTGTTGCTGTGTTGGTTTTCTCAAGACACAAACCCTGTTTGTTCCCTGTGTTTTCAGCAAGCAGAGAAGCTGCTGCAGACACTTTCTTGCCCCTTTTCCACAAGTGAAGTATATTTTGTACCAGTTGGTGTATTCCTCGTCTGCAGAGCAAGAGCAAAGGTTTTAGGACCTAAATTGCTTGATTTCCTTGGAAGAGATATGTAGAACACTGTGCTTTGCTGTTGCTGTGTTGGTTTTCTCAAGACACAAGCCCTGTTTGTTCTCTGTGTTTTCAGCAAGCAGAGAAGCTGCTGCAGACACTTTCTTGCTCCTTTTCCACTAGTGAAGTATATTTTGTACCAGTTGGTGTATTCCTCGTCTGGAGAGCAGGAGCAAAGGTTTTAGGACCTAAATTGCTTGATTTCCTTGGAAGAGATATGTAGAACACTGTGCTTTGCTGTTGCTGTGTTGGTTTTCTCAAGACACAAACCCTGTTTGTTCCCTGTGTTTTCAGCAAGCAGAGAAGCTGCTGCAGACACTTTCTTGCCCCTTTTCCACAAGTGAAGTATATTTTGTACCAGTTGGTGTATTCCTCGTCTGCAGAGCAAGAGCAAAGGTTTTAGGATCTAAATTGCTTGTTTTCCATGGAAGAGCTATGTAGAACACTATGCTTTGCTGTTGCTGTGTTGGTTTTCTCAAGACACAAGCCCTGTTTGTTCTCTGTGTTTTCAGCAAGCAGAGAAGCTGCTGCAGACACTTTCTTGCTCCTTTTCCACTAGTGAAGTATATTTTGTACCAGTTTGTGTATTCCTCGTCTGCAGAGCAAGAGCAAAGGTTTTAGGATCTAAATTGCTTGTTTTCCATGGAAGAGCTATGTAGAACACTATGCTTTGCTGTTGCTGTGTTGGTTTTCTCAAGACACAAACCCTGTTTGTTCCCTGTGTTTTCAGCAAGCAGAGAAGCTGCTGCAGACACTTTCTTGCCCCTTTTTCACAAGTGAAGTATATTTTGTACCAGTTGGTGTGTTCCTCGTCTGCAAAGCAAGAGCAAAGGTTTTAGGACTTAAATTGCTTGATTTCCATGGAAGAGATATGTAGAAGACTGTGCTTTGCTGTTGCTGTGTTGGTTTTCTCAAGACACAAACCCTGTTTGTTCCCTGTGTTTTCAGCAAGCAGAGAAGCTGCTGCAGACACTTTCTTGCCCCTTTTCCACAAGTGAAGTATATTTTGTACCAGTTGGTGTATTCCTCGTCTGCAGAGCAAGAGCAAAGGTTTTAGGATCTAAATTGCTTGTTTTCCATGGAAGAGCTATGTAGAACACTATGCTTTGCTGTTGCTGTGTTTGTTTTCTCAAGACACAAGCCCTGTTTGTTCTCTGTGTTTTCAGCAAGCAGAGAAGCTGCTGCAGACACTTTCTTGCTCCTTTTCCACTAGTGAAGTATATTTTGTACCAGTTTGTGTATTCCTCGTCTGGAGAGCAGGAGCAAAGGTTTTAGGACCTAAATTGCTTGATTTTCTTGGAAGAGATATGTAGAACACTGTGCTTTGCTGTTGCTGTGTTGGTTTTCTCAAGACACAAACCCTGTTTGTTCCCTGTGTTTTCAGCAAGCAGAGAAGCTGCTGCAGACACTT